>NW_027364909.1:0-160873 GCF_046119375.1 Phyllobates terribilis | reverse complement strand
TCATATCTGTTATAAGCCATATCAGCCAGTGTAAAGATCCATCTCTCCACAGAATGAGTTAATTCTCAGTCAGAACTGTGATTCTCTAAAAAGGAAAATGGCCGAAATAGACGGACAGAGACAGGTGAGACGACCGGCTCACGGTGACGTCATGGAATGTGGACAGAAGAACAGACAGTTCTCTGAGGTTTTGAAGGATAGAAAAATGTCTTTCCTAAATAGGGCGTTCCTGGAGATATTTGAGAGAGACAGAAGATTTGGTTTAGGGAGTGGCTAAGGAAAAACTGTAATTATGATGTTGTATCAAAATGTTATACAATGTCTCAATATTTATTTATAATCTTATGCAGTAAAATTGTAGTTACATAGTTTCTAGTAGTTCATGTATGTATATATATATATACACTTGTCTAAGTAGAGATTGTGTATAATTGTATTTATATATATGTTTATAAAATATATATATATTAATTAATAAATTAGAACTTCATATATAAATTTAAGTAACAATATTTTGAATTACATTAGAACCAACCAATATATGTATAAGATATTTAAATAATTCTGTTTCTGTATGAATTTGATATTTAATTTTATTTTCTTATATTTCCTTAGAGTTTTCATTCCAAAGCAGGATTTGATCAAACAACTCTAAAATGGATTTATTTCTTTATTCACACAGGAAGTGGAAAAAATTGCATGATTTTATGTGTGTTACATTTTAAAATAATAACAATATAACTAGTTGGACTATAATATATATGTAATACTTATTAATTCTTTTGTGTTGCTAATATTTTCTGTGCATGAAGTGTTCGTTTTAACCTGTAGCTTTACAGCATGACGTGTGACAGCTGCGGCCTTTGAATTTTGAGCTAATAGTATAGGATCCCATTCATTCTATTTCCAGCTGATGTAACTTAAAACCTGGCAGCCAGTGAGTAAAAAAAAAAAAAGGAACCTAAGGACATTTCTATTTTTGCAAGACAATAGTTTTTTTAAGTGTCTGAAATTTAAGTGACTTACTCTCATATTATATAATATGTATTTGGGGAATATTCAAAGAAATATTAAGATATTAAATGCGCATTAATAAATTGGGATACAACAATTTTGGGTTAAATATATATATCTAAAACTTCATATGTGGAATGTTTGAGTTGAACAGATCTGTGAATGTCAGAGTGAAGGTGACAGATGAGTAAATCAGCAGCTGCTAAGCGTGATTGATGTGACGGAGGGCTTGTACGTTTGTATGTTTAAAAAAAAATAAATAAATGTTTCTTTATGTGAAGGTACACAAATATATTTAATTCTGAGAAAAATTATAATACATAATTAGGTATTATCCACATATATATATATACTTCTATATTTCTTAATAATTATTATTTCTTGATTTAACTAATAGTGGATAAGAGCAACCACACATCAAAATGGTTTACAAAGCAAATTTATATTTAGAATAATTTTCCACATGATAATATTCTTGAATAACTATGATATTATTTTTAATGGTTACCTAAATAGGTACACACCTCTCTTTAGACAAATCTATGCTACTCATCGATATGAAATTTATGCACAATATTTCTAGAAGAATAACTATTTTTAATTTGGTTCTGATATATACATAAATTTTATAAAATAATATTTTTGGTATTAAGGGGGAAAATGTGTTTTTGATCCTGATTACATAATCACTTTTGATCAATACTTATTTTCCACACATTTTAATAAAGAAGAAACAATAATAAGGTACAATGATATAATTAAGAAGGGTGTTACATGCAAAGTTGCATAGTTTAATAATTTTTTGGTGATACAAGGTTATGACAAATATGAAATCATCCAGATAATGGAGATATAAGGGTATTTTTTATGGAGAATATAATTACTCTGCATTTGTCATTAAAATTTAAAGGCCTTATTTTTATTTTTATTCTTATTTTTACTCTTAATTTTATTTTTCATTTTTCAAATTTTATTCTTACTTATTTTCTTATTTTTCCATTTTTCATTTTTAATTTTCAATTTTGATTTTAATTCAGTTCAATATTTCAATTGAGAAAACACATTAATATTTAATGGGGTAATGTCAAGTACAAAGAATATTGCTTCATTAAATATAATGATGATATGAATTACTATAAGAAAAATGTTTACATTTTCTGAGTAAACACAACAATTCATTCATTCATTTATTCATTCATTCATTCATTCATTCATACATACATTCATATATTTATTCATTTTTGATCCATGAGTATACATACATTCTTTGGTATTATTGGTTTAATAAAGATATAAACACTTGTTGTTTCAAAACACACTGACACCTATGGGTTGAAAAAGGTAATTACACCTATGACATAAAAATATTTTATCACATGGAGAACTTGATTGAATTATTATCTATTATTGTTTATTATTCCAAACATAATTTATTTTAATATTTTGATAATAATTAGATGGATATTATTGATTGCTATGGTACGCTGTGATATTATAGGTTAGGAAAATTGCCAGATTTGGTATCAGATTAGGGAATGAAGACTTCAATCAAGACATCGCAATTATGAATTCTATCTTAATAAAGACTTTTAATTTTTATAAATCAAAGAGATTCTCAAAAGTTACAAAAAGAAGCAACTGATATCCGGACGTCTCAGAAGGTGTGAATGCTGAGTGATAATAGACTGTGTCAATTACATACAATACAATTCACACCACTGATCACCAGGACGGCAGAGGACGATGATCCTGAATGAACTGTGTTGTGTTCAAGTTTCATCACGTTCCAGTGGTTTCTTATCACCTGCAACGCTTCAATGAAAGCTAGTGAACAGGTAATACCTGGCATATGTGTCCTGTATATAAAGGACTGAGTACTGGTTATGGTGCTATATAAAGCAGCGAAGTGTCAAGTTAACCCTTGCTTTACTGACCAAAGACGTCACATCTGTTCCAAAATTGACACTAGACCAGTGCGGACATATGGAAGATTCCAGAATATCGCACAGATATTAAAGCTACATTTCATCCATGGACTTTGTTTTCTTATCAGTTGATACACATGATCTTTCTAATAAAGAGTACAGTTTATGGACTGCACAATAATGAACACAATTATGGACTGTACCATATCTACACGCTGTAATTTATTTCAAAGGAGTTTTCATCTAAAGACTGTGTTATAAAAGAACCAAGAAGAAGATGAGACGAAGACCCGATGACATCAGATGATGACGATTGAACCCGCGATTACTTCAATTTAGATATAGGGAAGTATAATTATACATATTAAATGAATATTAGTCACGGCTTACCATAACATGAATTCACATCATTATATAACAATAATCCGATATTGATACTATTATTACTATTGTTATTATTATTATGGAAATTTAATGATATTGCCAAGGAAGAAGGAAAGAAAAAAATGATTGATGAATGTATCTTCTTTTGAGAATTTTCAGTTAAAGTCCTTTTATTCTCAAAAAAGGGGGAAATGTTAAATGGTTAATTATGGAAATTCATTTGGAATGTTAATCGATAATCATTTTTCTGAGTTCTATGCCTCAGCCATCATGTCTAGTTGACATGCGCTATTTGTGTGTGTATTTTTGGTTCACTACCATATGTAGAACAGGTGTCCATACGACTGGCTATAAAAGCCCATGGTACAGAAAGGGGGGGCTCTCTTGCTCTTCCCACCCCACAAGAAGAATCTTCATGCTGAGAAGTATCTGACATGTAGGCCTGGACACGTGCTGGACAAAGACATGATTTACCAGCCAGGATCCAAGGAAAGATGGGTGAATCTCAACAATTAAGCTAATTATGGACAAATGGACAATTACTTTATAACTAATTATTGTATGTACCTGCTGCAATCTGATTCTTTTTAATGGACAATCCAAGAATAAATAGATACATTTTTTATAAGAATATCGTGATATTGATACTTTGCGAAGTCCTCGGTAGGAAAAAATAATACAGGAAGAGTATTATTTTACAGCCCTTTATGTTTGAGACAGTGAAGACTTTTGGGATATCAGGTGCTTTTCTAACAGCACTAAAGGCCCTTTATTCTTCTCCCACAGCGTCCATTAAACTTCCCCATTGTGTATCACCCAGTTTCTCTATAGTAAATGGCACAAGGCAAGGCTGTCCTTTATCCCCGCTCTTGTTTGCCATGTGTATCGAGCCTCTAGAGGCAGCAATAAGAGTTAATCCTGACATATCGGGGGTGGAGGTAAGGGGTAAAGTATTTAAAATTTCCCTATTTGCAGACGATGTGCTACTGACCCTTACGAATCTGCATATCACCCTCCCTAATCTTAAAGTGATATTTCGGGAATATGGCATGATCTCAGGATATAAGATTAATTCTAAAAAAACAGAGGCACTTCCACTAAACCTTCCCCATTGTAGCATCGGCATCTCTGCCCCCCTGCCAGGCAGAGACGCCATCCCACTCACCTCCTCGCTCCCCGCTCTGCGTTCACCAGCGCTCCTCTTCCTGCTGCTGGCGCGCGCAGCTCCCCGGGCACTGTGCTTAGGACACGCGCGCTCCCTCCCTCTTAAAGGGGCCGCGCACGCCGTCCTAAGGAGTCCCCGGCCAATAGCCGTGGGTCCTCCCATATATAAAGCACCTCCTCCAAAAAGGAGGTGCCCGAGCAAAAGTTGTTGCACAGTGTTTCTGACCTCTGCTTCAGCCCTCAGGTCCCGCTGCTAGCCTGACTACCAGTCTTGCCCGCCAGCCTGTTACCTGCCTGTTACCTGTCGTGCCTGCCAGCCCGCTCACCTGGGAGCACTTGCCTGTTACTTGCCTGTTACTTGCCGTGTCTGCCAGCCCGCTCACCTGGGAGCACTTTCCTGTTACCTGCCTGTTACCTGCCGTGCCTGCCAGTCTGCTCACCTGGGAGCACTTGACTGTTGCCTGCCTGTTACCTGCCGTGCCTGCCAGCCCGCTCACCTGGGAGCACTTGCCGTGACCACCTAGAGACTCATGCAGTCACTTGCCGTGACCACATCGAGACTCCTGCCGTCACTTGCCGTGACCACCTGCCAGCCCACCTAGAGACTCCTGCCGTTATTTGCCGTGTTTTCCTGATAGCCTACCTGGAGGCTTCCGCTCGCCAGCCTGCCTGCTGTTCCGGTCAGTCCCTGCCATCTGTACCGTGGGAGTCACCTGCTCCCTTACAAGGTGGTCCCCAGAGTAGCACCTGGTCCCTCGGCTCGGTCCCTCCCTGGTCACGGAGTTAGCCGCCGTACGACCAGGGTCGGTCCAGCAGGTTGATACTTAGTTACGCCCCTCTGGGTCCCTCCTTGCACCGTAGCACAGAGGTTCCACCCCCCGGACCCGTAACACGCATGAAGAATTAGATCATCTTAAGCTGAATTAAAAATTCCGGTGGAAGTCAGAGAGTATCAAATATCTGGGGATTAACATAACGTCAGACTATGGGACCCTGTTTGCTCATAATTTTCTGCCCCTTTTTAAAGAATTGAAGGGTCTTATGGTCAAGTGGGCCAATCTCCATATCTCATTTTTGGGGTGGATATCGGCGGTGAAAATGTCCCTTATTCCTAAACTCAACTACTATTTTGAAACTCTACCAGTTGGGGTTCCTATGGGGGAGTTGAGGGCTCTCCAATCCTGCATAATGAAGTTTATATGGAATAATGGGAGGCATAGAATCTCCAAGCAGGTACTGATCTCGGGGAGGGAGCAGGGGGGTTATCGGTCCCGGATGTGGTAAAATACTATTGGGCGGCTCACTTGAGAAGGATTCCTTCGTGGTCATCCCTTTGGGCATATAATTAGGGGACAGAAATTGAAAAATTATGGATAGCCCCAGTTCATCCGAATTCACTGCTGTGGTCTGAGAAATCTGTTAAACTCCAAACCACTTTACTGGGCCCTATGCAATTCACTAGAGACATATGGGACACCTGTAGGAGGAGATTTCCTCTTTCTTCTAAACACTACCCGATGATATCGTTTGTCTTTCAGCCTTTGCTCCCTCAGAGCCTAGAATCATCGATGGTTCACCCCTGGATCAATGCGGGATTATTTAGATTTGCGGATATAGTGGACAGAAACACCTTAGTAATAATCAGTTTGATTATTTAAAAGAAAGTTTTAACATCACTAATCGGGAATTCTATAAGTACATACAGATTCAGTATTTTGCAAGATCCCTGTTTGGCTAATATAAAGTGTCCATCCCCACGGAGTTTGAGAGGCTGTGCAGGAGAGGTCCCTCTACCAAGGGGTTGATCTCGGATATATATAAAACAATCAATTCACCGGTGGGTGGACCCATCTTCCAGCACCCCTATATGTCTAAGTGGGAGGGATTCTTGGGAAGGAGGCTTTCCCCTCAGACATGGCAGACAATATGGTCTAAAGCAGCTAAGACATCAATTTGCACCCTATACAAGGAGAACCAATATAAAATTTTAATGCACTGGAACCATACGCCGGATATCCTGAATAAAATAAACCCGCAGGTCCCGAGTATATGCTGGAGATGTGGATCATCTGTCGGCACTCTGACACATGTTTTCTGGACCTGCAGCAAAATAGTTCCTTTTTGGGAAACAATAAGAAAACTGGTTCAGGAGGTGCTATTTACAGAGATTTCTCTGGAGCCCTCTGTTTTCCTTCTCAATGTGACCCCTAGGGGAATGGGTAAACATTCTTCCAAATTGCTCCTCCACTTGTTGACAGCAGCGAGATGCATGATTGCTCTATGCTGGAAAAGGGACTCACCACCCTCTAGACAAGAGTACTACGCTAGGGTCTGTGATGTGAGGTGGATGGAGTCTTTGAACACAAGTCTTAATGCAAAGATGGACCTGTTCAAGACAGTATGGGCCCCATGGAACTACTATTGGGCGCAGCGTAGTGAATGACCAACTGTTTCATGATCTTTGTCTATATCATTCTTCTTTTCCCTTCTTTCTCTCAGTGTTGTCTTAGTTTTTTTTTTTTCTCTTTTTCTGTGTTTCATGGACTGTTATTTAAAATGGATTTCATATCAGATATTTGAATTTGAAAGCTTTAAAGTGATCTCTAATGGGTCGTCCTGTTGGAGGCCTAAGTGTTTTCTCTGATATGAAAATGTGAATGACTTCTCTGTGTTCTATGTTTCCTAAAAATATGTGAAAAATTTTAATAAAAATTACAGTTATAAAAAAAAGACATCCCAAATGATGACCTGAACGTGGCACACAAAGAGTTTGTGAACAAACTGAAGGATATGGAGAAAAAATTCAAAGACTTCCAAAACCCTCTGAACACACCAATTACATTGGCAGAAATAACAGAAAAGATCACACTGATGAAAGGTAAAAAAAAAAGCCAGCGGCCCAGATTGGATACTCCCAGAAATGATAAAATACATCCAGGGTGCGATAGCAAAACTATTCAATATTGTACTGCAGACTGGCTACTTTCCCAAAAACTGGAACTGAGGACTCATAACCCCGATACATAAAAATGGGGATAAGTACGACCCAGCAAACTACAGGGGAATATGTGTCAGCAGCAACCTGGGGAAACTCTTAAACTGCATCCTGAACAAGAGGATCATCATCTTCCTCAACCAATACAATGTCTTCAGCAAAAGCCAAGGAGGTTTTATGCCAAATCTCTGCACCACCGACCACATCTACGCCCTGCACAGCCTCATCAAGAACCATTTCCACAATACAAAGCATGAGAGGGTCTATGCCTGCTTTATAGACTTCAATTAGGCCTTCAAATCAGTGTGTTACCCAGGGCTAGTCCTAAAACTGCTGGGGAGCAGAATATGATGCAGAACATATGATGTCATCCAAAGCTCCTACACTGAGAACAGCTGCAGCATGAGGGTAAATGCAAGGAGGATGGCCTGTTTCCAACAGAACTGAGGAGTAAGACAGGGCTTTAGCCTCAGTCCAACGCTCTTCAATATTTACATCAACAAGCTGGTGGTGGCTCTGGAGTCCTTCTCAGCACCAGGACTCACCCTGACACAGAGGTGAAATTTCTGCTCTATGCTGATGACCTTGTGCTGTTATCACCAACTAAGAGAGGCCTCCAAGTTAATCTGAAATTCCTAGAGACCTTCAGCACCACAGGGGCACTGCCAATCAACCGGAAGAAAACTAATACCATGGTGTTCCAAAAAAGAAAGCAGATACCAGCAGGCCGCACCCCCTTCATAATAGACAGCTGTCTACTTACGGAAACCAACAAGTACACCTACCTGGGCCTTGAACTCGGCCAATCAGGGAGCTTTAAGCAAGCCATACAGTTGCTGAAAAACAAGGCGTGCAAAGCCTTCTATACCATCAGAAGACATCTTTACCATCTTAAGGCGCCTGTAACCATCTGGCTAAAAATCTTTGATACCATCATTGCCCCAATCCTTCTGAATGGCAGAGAAGTCTGGGGTCCAGTCTCATACCCGAACTGATCCAAGTGGGAACGTTGGACCAACAGAAATATTCCACCTAGAGATCTACAAACTGCTCCTCCAAGTCCATCGGAGCACATCAAACAGCGCCGGCCAAGCAGAGCTGGTCATATTCCCATTACACCTTGTGACCCAGAAGAAGGCAATATCATTCTCATCTATAAAGTAGTAGTCCCAGCTACTACCATCAACAAAGCCTCGCTACATCAGGAAGCCCCAGGAGAACGAACCCCCCAACACAAATCATCCCAAACCAGCCTGACCAAGCCACCAACCTGCATGGCCTGACAAAAGGTTAAATCCGGAAGATGGTACACAACGGCAAAGAGGAATATATCAGTGTCTGGAGGAACGACATAAACAAATCACAGAAACTGATGATATACCAGAACCTACAGAAGGGATACAAACTGGCCCCATAGCTAAAGAAACTAGCAAACTCCAAAGAGCGACAGATTCTGAGCCAGTACAGACTGAGCGCCCACAGTCTATTCATCGAATCCGGGAGGCACTGACAGAACTACATGCGGGAAGAGCGCAGACTCTGCCAGCAGTGCCCCCAGGAGGTCTTGGAGAATGAGGTCCACTTCTTGCTGAGGTGCCCCAAATACTCAGCAGTGAGGGACACTCACTTCAGGACACTGTCTGATCTCCTCCCAGACTTCACCTCCATTGAGGAGGAAGAGGAAAGTGCAGCGGCCACAGCAGTGCAATATGTCAGTGCCTGCCACAAACTTGGGAACCCCCTATAGTTCCAGTGACAGATGACTAACCTGACTGGAGGTTGGCTTTGAGCAGGATAAGTTAGGGTTTTTATTGGTAACATTTTGGGGTACATAACATTTTTGATTGCTTTCAGTATAAGTTCTACGCTGAGCACTTAAGTTGGGGTTTCCGTGTAAATCCCGCAAAAATGCGATATAAACTAAATCCCCCACGGAACCACTCACTGTAATGAGGCAGATGGAGATACTTTGGACTCTGTTTGCTATCTGTTCCATGGTATCCGTCTTCAGACGTGCACAGAACTGTGGTCGACCACACGTGTGCGCTAAAAAGACACTTAAAATGATAAAACGTTGCCGGAACAGAGACCAGACTGAGTCTAAAGTGACTCCATCTGCCTTATCTGAATCACATTTTTTGTGGGGATTTGTGTGTCACCCCAGGCCTGGATGCCACAAATATTAAAGGCTGTGTCTGAGAGCAGGAGGGAGGTTACCTGGTCAGGGACAATTAGCATACAGCACCTGCTGTCCCAGGCCAGTAGGGGGAGCTGGCTGCCCCTGTAAAAACTGGAACTGAGGGCAGGGTTAGGGAGAACTGGATGACCTAGCTCAGGACTGAGACTAGTCCGAGAGAAGTAGGGACAGTTCAGCTGTAGCCGAGGAGTCCGTGATGCAGAGGAGAAGCTGCGAGCCAGGGACAGAGGGGACGAGAGCCGGTCCAGGCTGAGAGAACTACACTACCGGACATTGGGGTCCGAGGCTGTCAGGGTTGCAAGCCCAGCAGCAGAGAACCAACCCGCGAGGGATTTCAGGTCCCTTGGCCTAAGAAGCCTGGAGGCTCCGCCACACAGAGGGACCAGTACAGCACGGAGAAGCAAAAGGTGCCTAAGGCCCGAGTCGCAAGCCATACAGGCGAAGTACACGGCCAGCTCAGGGACGTGGGCTATTACAACATGAAAAGGGGGATAGTCAGCAAGGGCAGAGAGAGAACGGTAGGCCTTCACACTCACCCTGACCAGTGGGTCTCGCCCGAATGCTCTCAGACACCCAGGCCCATTCCTACCCGGTACTCCTGTTGGGTCATTAGTAATACCTACAATAAAGACCCTGGACTGTTTGAAGCGGATTCTGAACTCTTATTATTGCGGCCTGCACTATCACCTCCAGCATTCACATACGCTGCCCTGAGGCTACACTCTTCCCGTGGGGAGTTATCCTATCCCTGTGCAGCACACCAACATCAGCCTAAGCGGTCTGCCTTGCAGCGGCTGTCATCCCTGACCGCAATCCACGGGTGGCGTAGTCGGACATTCATAAGTCTACAAATAGACTGCCACAGCATTTGGTCTGACCACCCTGAGCCACGGGATCGGGTTGCCACTACTACCCCCATCATCGCACTGAAGCCCGGTTCCGGGTGCCCCACGGCCCAGGGGGCGAGTCAGCTTTTGGCGTAGTCGGCAGGATTGTGACCAACCCGCCACAAACGGGTATTGCGTGCCTGAAAAGACTGCAGAGATTTCCCGCCATCCGGAGCCGTTTCCCGCCATCGGACGCCATCTTCAGGACGCCGCGCGGGAAGAAGAGGGGCATGGACGTCAAAAACGCGTGAGACTTGAAGCTCCGCCCTATGCTGAGACGCTGCGCAAGGTCCTGGAAGGGGAGAGAGCGACGCTGACGTTATCACCCCGCGACGCAAGGTCCTCATCCAGAGCATCGCGAGCGGAGCCGCGGCCTACAGAAGAGGATCGTCGGAAGGTAGGCCACGGTTAACTAGGGGGGAGGAAGATTCGGATGCGGAGGGACCCTCTACCACCAGCGTAGCCGCTGCAGCTGTAATGCCGTTTTCCATGCCCTATATCCTGGCTACCACAGTATGCTGGCGAGTCGCATACCTTGGGCGACTTTAAAGAAAGACTGTATAGCTTATTCAAGGTTTATCCCCTGACAGAAGAACAGAAAGTAAGCATACTAATAGGGCAGTTAACTGGTGCGGCCCAACGTGAGGTAAACTCTTGGAAAGCTGAGGAGAAAAGGACTGTAAAGGGGGTTCTGACCCGTCTGCGGGACACCTTTGACACCCGTACCTCAGCAGAAATCAAAGTGCGGTTCTATGGCTGTAAGCAGCGAGCCCAAGATAGTATCAGAGACTATGCCTTGAACCTGCAAGAAGCTCTGGGAACAATCAAGCAAGCTGACCCTGGCAGCGTGCAGGACACTGATAAACTGTTGACTGACCAGTTCATAGAAGGTCTGCTGTCCAGCGCCCACAGAACCCAGCTGCGCCTCATGGCCCTATAGAACCCCGATTTGACTTTTGCGCAGTTCAAAGATAGGGCCATCCGGGTGCTCCGAGAACCCGCACCAGGTGGCGCTGTGGTTTCCCGGCGCCCCGCCATCACTTTCCACCAGGGGGCGGCGCCCTACCCCGCAGACCTTGTGGGGGCTGATGCGCAGGCCCTAGATCCATCCCAGCCTGCAAACCTGCACCATCAGGTCCAAGAACTAACAAAGAGTGTGGCTGCACTGACCAGGACCGTACAGTCGTTGCAGATGGAACCGTCAAGACCAATCAAGTTGGCTTCCAGTCTGGAGGATGTCCCGTGGTGTCGACAGAGAAGGATCCCGTCGTTCAGAGGGAGGCCCACCGACCGTTACACTGAGGATGGACAGCCGATTTGCCGCCGTTGCAGCCAGCCAGGACACATAGCCAGGTACTGTACTTTAAATGGGTCCGACCTGGGGCAGAGGGCCAACCCCCAGGCATAAGGTCATCAGGCCCGTCTAATTGGCGCGATAAGTACGTGGGGGGACGCCCGGTCTTACCCGTAGTGCTGGACGGTATCCTCATGAGTGCACTGCTGGACACCGGGTCTCAAGTGACTACCATCCCCTACGTACTTTTCAAGCGGTACTGGAGTGACACTGATATAACCCGTTATCCAGACGATGACTTAAGCATCATTGCCAGCAATGGCCAACCCGTGCCGCAGGTGGGGTTCAGAGAGGTGACCATCAAGATTGGTAAGGTTGAACTGCCGGCACAGGGAGTGATCATTGTGGACATTGACCGTCGTGAAAGTCACCCTAAAATAACCTTGGGTACTAATGTGATCGAAAACTGTCTTTCAGAAGTAATTGTGATTTTGCAGCAGGTGGCGATGAATGCGAGCTCCAGTCAACAGAGGGTCCTCCAGAAAGAGATAAGAGCCCTGATGAGACGGCAACAGATAGAACTGTCTGGTGGTGAGATCGGTAGCGTGAGGATAAGCGACCCGTTCCCCATTGCCATGCCTCCCAAAAGTGAAGGGAGTGGAACACCACATCCCCACGGGGAGCCACCCACCAATAAAAGAGAGACACAGACTTGTACCCCCTGCACATTATCAGAACGCAAAGGGCATGCTGAGAGAAATGAAAGAAGCTGGGGTCATTAGAGATAGCTGTAGCCCCTGGGCAGCTCCCTTAGTTTTGGTAAAAAAAAAAAGACGGTACCATGAGAATATGCGTGGACTATAGGAAGGTCAACCGTATCACCCATAAAGACGCGTACCCGTTACCTAGGGTAGAGGAGTCTTTAGCAGCCCTAAAATCAGCTAACTTCTTCTTTACTTTGGACCTTACTAGCGGGTACTGGCAGGTTCCTGTGGCAGAGGCTGACAAGGAGAAGACCGCCTTCACCACCCCGATGGGATTAAGTGAATTCAACTGTATGCCATTCAGGCTCTGCAACGCACCAGGGCCTTCCAGAGGCTGATGGAATGCTGACTAGGGCACCGAAACTTTGAGACGGTCCTACTCTACCTGGACGATGTTATTGTCTATTAAAAGACCTACTAGGACCATCTAAAGCACCTGGCCGAGGTGTTCGAAGCCCTGGCAGGCTATGGCCTGAAGGTGAAACCCTCAAAGTGTCACCTGTTAAAACCGAAGGTACAGTACCTAGGGTACGTGGTGAGCGCTGAGGGAGTAGCCCCCGACCCCGACAAGGTCACAGTAATCAAGAGCTGGCCAAACCCCTCTAACATCAAAGAAGTGAGGCAATTCCTCGGGTTGGTAGGCTACTACCGAAGGTTCATCCCCGGGTTCACTAAGATGGCAGCCCCTATGCAAGACCTCCTGATAGGGCAATCTAAGACCAGAAGCCAAAAGCCACCCTTCAAGTGGGACAAGCCGGAAGAGGAGTCGTTCCGACAGTTGAAGATGGCCCTCACGGGGGATGAGATCCTGGCCTACCCTGATTATGGCCAGCCTTTTATTCTCCACACCGACGCCAGTAATGTGGGGCTGGGAGCCGTACTGTCGCAGAACCAACAGGGCAGAGAAAGGGTGATCGCGTACACCAGCCGGAAGCTGAGGCTCACTGAAAGAAACCAGGAGAATTACAGCTCCTTCAAGCTAGAATTCTTGGCAGTGGTGTGGGCCGTCACAGAACGGTTTAAGCATTACCTGGCCTCCGCAAAGTTCACTGTGTACACGGACAACAACCCGCTGACACACCTGGACAATGCAAGACTTTGTGCCCTAGAACAGCGGTGGATGGCCCGGCTATCCAATTATGACTTCACAATCAAATACCGGGCCGGCAGAACCAACGCCAACGCAGACGCCCTATCAAGAATGCCCCACCTACCTGAAGGAGAAGACGACTCGGAAGAGCTGGAGGAAGTAGAGCTCCCTGCGTTCCACCGGTATGGGGCCACTCAGTACTCTCACCGGGTAAGAGACAAAGACCTAACCACCGTCATGTTCAACCCCTTACCCCACCACGGCTGGGCCGAAACGCAAGATAGTGACCCTGCAATTCGCCTGGTGAAAGACCTGTTAACCCAGGCAGACGCTAGCCCTGGATCGGATGCTCCAGAGGGAGCCAAGCAGTTGTGGAAGGAGAAAAGCAGGCTATTCCTCTATGAAGGTAAGCTGTGCAGAAGGCTTGTCAACCACCGGACGTACGAGCTGACCTGGAAGATAGTGGTCCCAAGGCGAGATGCGGCAATGGTCCTGGAGGCCTACCATGACAGAGCGGGACACTTCGGGCGGAAGAAACTGGAGTTCTTACTGAGAGAGCGGTTCTACTGTGGATCGGTATGAGAGGGGCCATAGAGAACTGGAGCAGGGACTGCGGCCCATGTCACCTCAGAAGGAAGGACCGTACCAGCCAGAAGACACCCTTGAGGCCCATCGTCACCAGGCAGCCTCTTGAGCTGGTAGCTCATGTGAAGTTGGCTCCAGCCGGTCCGGCTACATCTATGCCCTCACGATTGTGGACCATTACTCCTGGTTCCTGGTGGTGGTTCCTGTTAAAGACCTGACAGCCCAAACAGCGGCCAGAGCCTTCCAGCAACATTTCTGCCGTCCAAACGGGTATCCGGAACAGGTCTTGACAGATCAAGGTCC
Organism: Phyllobates terribilis; assembly: GCF_046119375.1. Lineage (NCBI taxonomy): Eukaryota > Metazoa > Chordata > Amphibia > Anura > Dendrobatidae > Phyllobates > Phyllobates terribilis. Next base: position 146,271 of record NW_027364909.1, on the reverse strand, counting down.
AGCGTTTGAGGCGGAAGTCTTCCAGGAGTTCTGCAACCTCTACGGCTGTAGGAAGATTCGGACAACGCCTTAGCACCCGCAAACCAACGGGCTGTGTGAGAAAATGAATAATATCATCATTGATCTCCTCAAGACGTTGCCCCTGGAAGAACGCAGCCTGTGGCCGGAGAAGCTGCCAGACCTGATTGACTTGTACAACCATACCGCAGTGAATGCTACAAATTGCACCCCGGCTTACCTGATGCGGGCAAGACCAGGTAAGCTGCCGATAGACCTGGAGATGGGAGTCCTGACACCCGAGGACACCTCCCCAGAAGCGGACTGGGATACGGAACGGCGGCTACAGTACAAGAAGGTACAGGAGAGTGTGGAGAGGAGTCTGGCTCAAGCGAGAGAAAAGCAAGAGAGGCTCTTCAACCAACACGCCCCTGCTGGCCCCCTGGAACCTGGTGAGCAGGTCCTGAAGTGCAAGAGAAGGCTTCACAAGCTGGACGAACAGTGGGAGAGAGACCCGTACACAGTACTGCAGTCCGACCACGACAACCCGAAGGTATGTGTGATTACCAAGGATGGAGGAGAAACCACTAACACCGTCTCCAGAGACCACCTAAAATGGTGCCCCGAGCAACTGCAGAGTCCAAGTGGAGATCAAGCTGACCTTGAACCCGCAGAGGACAAGGAAGAAATGATCAGCACCATTCTCGGAGAGTTCCCCCGGACCCGGACTCGGATAAATGACGCGATAGTGGTACCCGTCCTACACTTCCTTCAACCTACCCAGCAGGAGCCTACAGGAGAGCAGGAAGAACAAGCGGAACAAGCAGCGCCGGAGGCAGAAGGACCCATGCCAGCAGCCCAAGAGAGTCAACGCTCTGCTGACAGTGAGCCTGCCATGCCTGCGGTAAGCCAAAGAACCCGCAGACAGCTGCCTGCCCTGCCTGTGAACCCAGCTAGTAGCTGTACCATAAATGATAGTGGGGAAAGCCAGGGTAGACCACCACCAAACAGTGGGTTACGGAGGTCAATCGGAGCACTACTGGTCAAATACCAGCTCGCTGGAAGATCTAAATGCACAGTGTATATATTTAATGTTTTATGTTTGTACCCTGGGTATTAATACTGTTTTCCAGCTTTCCTAGATACAATGGACTGACAGGTTATGGACAGTAAATAACCGGAACTACCATGTAGATAGTTGCACCTGGTGCCCTCTTTCGACGATGACCACGGAAGAAAAACCTGTCCGGCGTGGCCCCCTTGTGGTCGAAAGTAGTTAGCTTTTACCTTGCTGCCACGCCCAAGGCCAGGAACTTGGGGTTTATAGGGACAGGTCCCCACATTGTGGAAAACTATACCTAGTTGGGTGATATGGACACCCGGTCACGGAAGCGCCGTGACCTTAAGGACAAAATGTACTTGTATATATGTTATGTTATTGTTTCTACCCTGTATTTGTGTTTCCTGTTAGTCCCGGAGTACTAAATTTTACTAGGGGAGAATGTGTCACCCCAGGCCTGGATGCCACAAATATTAAAGGCTGTGTCTGAGAGCAGGAGGGAGGTTCCCTGTTCAGGTACAATTAGCATACAGCACCTCCTGTCCCAGGCCAGTAGGGGGAGCTGGCTGCCCCTATAAAACTGGAACTGAGGGCAGGGTTAGGGAGAAGTGGACGACCTAGCTCAGGACTGAGACTAGTCCCAGAGAAGTAGGGACAGTTCAGCTGTAGCCGATAAGTCCGTGAGGCAGAGGAGAAGCTGCGAGCCAGGGACAGAGGCGACGAGAGCCGGTCCTGGCTGAGAGAACTACACTACCGGACATTGGGGTCCGAGGCTGTCAGGGTTGCAAGCCCAGAAGCAGAGAACCAACCCGCGAGGGATTTCAGGTCCCTTGGCCTAAGAAGCCTGGAGGCTCCGCCACACAGAGGGACCAGTACAGCACGGAGAAGCAAAAGGTACCTAAGGCTCGAGTCGCAAGCCATACAGGCGAAGTACACGGCCAGCTCAGGGACGTGGGCTATTACAACACGAAAAGGGGGATAGTCAGCAAGGGCAGAGAGAGAACGGTAGGCCTTCACACTCACCCTGACCAGTGGGGCTCGCCCGAATGCTCTCAGACACCCAGGCCCATTCCTACCCTGTGCTGCACACCAACATCAGCCTCAGCGGTCTGCCTTGCAGTGGCTGTCATCCCTGACCGAAATCCACGGGTGGCGTAGGTGGACATTCATAACTCTACAAATAGACTGCCACAGCATTTGGTCTGACCACCCTGAGCCACGGGATCGGGTTGCCACTACTACCCCCATCATCGCACTGAAGCCCGGTTCCGGGTGCCCCACGGCCCAGGGGGCGAGTCAATTTGCCCTTCACGACCTTGGACGTATCCATACGTCATGGAAAGGAAGGCTATGTCCTGAAGATTCTGCACGCACAGGAGTTGTGTGCGCGCGATTGCCACCGGGTGTTCATCTGATATAACAGTTGACACCCGGTTCTCACTGCTAAGAGCGGTCTCTGGCACTTTAACCCCATAAATGCTGCGATTAATATTGATCACAGCATTTAGAAGGCAGGGAGAGGGAGGTTGCTCGCTCTCCCCTCCGATCCGCGCTCCTGCAAAGTCATTGCGAGGGCCCGATCGTTGCCATGGTGACCTGAGCTCGTCATGACAACATCCGGATCAACATCCAGGCTACGGCAAGCCCCTTAGACCATGCTCAGATTATGGTCTAAGAGGCTTGTGTCAGTGCACCACTGCACAACTGACAGATAAAGCACTGTAATTAAGGTTGAGCGAGTATGTTCTGTACGAGTATGTATACTGTCTGAGTATGCTCGGGTCGAGCTCCGAGTATTTACAGCTGCTCAGTGATATGTTTGAATCCCTCCCGTGTGCATGATTTGCGACTGCTTGACATCTTTATTACATGTGAGGAATGTGTAAGAAACAGACATTCCTCACATGTAATAAAACTGTCAAACAGTTGCAAATCATGCACACAGGAGCGATTCAAACATATCACCGAGCAGCTGTAAACACTCGGAGCTCGGCCCGAGCATACTCGGCGAAAGGGTTAATAGAACATACTCGCTCAACACTAACTGTAATGCTTGGGCATGCTTTATAACAGCGATCAAAGTGAAAGTCCACTTGATGGACTAAGTCGAAAGATTTTTTAAAAAGTTTAAAAAATTTGTAAAAATGTAAAAAAAAAAAAATAGTGAAATAATAATTAAAAATTACATTAAACCAATAAATAAGTATTTTTATGTAAAAAAAACCCCAAAAAAGTAAACATATTTGGTATTGCCGCGACCCGACCTATAAAACTGTCAAACTAGTTAACCCCTTTAGTGAACACAATAAAAATAAATATTTTAAAAAAGAGGCAAAAGCTATGCTTTTTTATCATACTGCCGAACAAAAAGTGGAATAAAACAACAATCAAAAAGACGAATGTAAATAAAAATGGTATAGCTGAAAATGCCATTTTGTCCGGCAAAAAGCAGGTTGCCAAACAGCTTCATCAGGAAAAACATAAAAAAGTTATAGCTCTCAGAATAGAGTAATGCAAAAATAATTATTTTTTCTATAAAATAGTGTTTATTGTTTACAAAATAGAGTCACTGATAGGGGTTTTTCACTGTTTAGGCACATCAGGGGCTTTCCAAATGCGACATGGCGTCCACTCTCGATTCCAGCCATTTTTGAGTCCAAAAAGTCAAACGGAGCTCTTTACCTTCCGAACCCTGCCATGTGCCTATAGAGTAGTCTTCTCCCACATATGGGGTATCAGCAGGGCCAGCATCAGCACTTGGGCAAGCGGGGGTGCTCACTCACCGTTAGGGACCCTGGTGCGCTATGGGGTCAGTGAGTCGGGGGAGCATGGTGCCAGCATTTGCGAGTGAGCCCCCATGCTTTGTTCAGGGCCCTGGCATTTATACTTACCTCATCTCAATGCTCTGCAGCTCCGGTGTCTTCCGTGTCTTCTGACACTGTGATGTGTCAGGGCAGAGGGCGCAATGACATCAGTACACTGCGCCCTCAGCTCTGACAGTGCAGAGAGTCAGAAGACGCTGAGGAGTCCTGACCTGCCACCAGCAATGAAACGTGAGTATTTATTTATTTTTTTTAAATGTATGGAGCATTATATGGAGCCCATTCTCTATGGAGCATTATATGGGGCCTATTCTCTATAGAGCGTTATATGGGACCCATTCTCTATGGAGCATTGTATGGGGCCCATTCTCTATGGAGCATTATATGGGGCCCATTCTCTATGGAGTATTATATGAGGCCCATACTGTTTGGAGTTTTATATGGGGCCCATTCTATATGGAACATTATATGGGGCCCATTCTCTATGGAGCATTATATGGGGCCCATTCTCTATGGAGCATTATATGGGGCCCATTCTCTATGGAGCATTATATGGGGCCCATTCTCTAAGGAGCATTATACGGGGACCATTCTCTATGGAACATTATATGGGACCCATTCTCTATGGAGCATTATATGGGGCCCATTCTCTATGGAGCATGTGCCCAGAGGCATAGCTAAGGGTTGGGTTCAGGGGGGGCAAAACTTCTGAGTGGGCCCCTAACCATGTAACCCTGATTACAAATATGGTGGTGCACCCTAATAGTGGAAGTAGGAGAACTTCAGCAGATGACCGTGCTGTTGCTAAAAGAAATCTTTATACAATGATTAACACTGATATTACTGCCATACTGTGTTGACCATATAGTAGTAGATACCAGTATTGCAGAGCATATAAGAGATTACAGTACAGATATATATAGTACCTTACAGGTGACGTCCTTTCTGCTAGAGTCATTCACTTTTCCCGTCTTTTCCACCTGTCCCAGACCGATATAACGACTTCTCCAGCCACAGCTCATCTGCAGAGATCACAACAAAGACACATATGACTTCTCACATTTCAGGCACCAGCCCCATCTATCCCAACCTGCACAAACCCCTCATCCTGCTGATACCCCAATGCTGAGCCGCTGCTGCTGAATGTGTCCCTATTACTGATCCTCTTAGTATCCCAAATAATAAAGCCCACCACTGTGCCCCCTCATAATAATGCTAACACTGTGCCTCTTACAAAGTAAAATCCCCCCTTTGTGCTCTCTAGATGGTAAAACTACCCCTTTAAAATATTACTGCCCTGTGCAAGTGCCCTAGAAAACAGTGCCCACATTTTGCCCCTAAAAGTAATAATGCGTCAGGTGCACCGTTGACGGCCACAATACCGTAAGTGCCCCTATAACAATAATGATTCTTAAGTGCCCACTTAACATTTAATAATGTCCACTGATTCCCCCATGTACAGTAATAATGACCCATGAGTCCCCAGCATTGTTTATGTGGTCGGTTAGTCATGTGACTACATGTATGTTATTTGCATGTGTTGACTAGACTCTCACAGCTTGTCTCAATTCTCTTGTATTGAGAGAAGCTAGTCGACATATGCAAATAGCATACATGTGGTCACATGCCCGCCCGATCCCACTGTTGAAATTGGGGGCTCATGACAGCAGGCGCACCATACCCTGTCATGATTTGCCCGTCTGCAGTCACATAGAGTGACTGCAGACTTTTATCCCAAGCCCGCACAACCCCTTTAATAACTTTATACAAATAATAAGCTGCTTATTATGAAATTATTATTAAAGGGATTGTCTAGTCTGAAGCTACAAGTCTGCTGTGACTATGTGACTGCAGACTTTTGAATCCTCACATTGCATGCACAGCACACTGTCTAGGCTCTCTGGTTCGGGGAGCGGGTTGTCATGAGACCTCAAGTATGCGATTTGCATACACCTGGCCACATTCCGACTAGACTGTTTCCGGTCTTGCTCAATACACTTGTATTGAATGGGGCCGCGAAGTTGGAATGGGGCCAGGAGCATGTAAATCACATACTTAAAGGGGATTTCCCACGAACAAAAGTACATTTTAATCAATAGTTACTGTAATAATAATCATTTCTACAATTGGATGTATTTATAAAAATGTTCCTGTGCTGAGATAATCTTATAAATGTTCCCCTGCTGTGTACTGTGTAATGGTTGTGTCTGACCATACAGAAACATGGTCTGATTGTACCACACCTCCTGGGCAGGGGAGGAAGCAAAAGAGCGTACAGACATTACAGCCGGGGAGCACAGCTGATTCTTTCTTTTAAGTAAAACATTGTTTAAAATGGACAGGGAAATGTTTTACCTCACAGAAAGAATCATCTGTGATCCCGTGCTATAATGTCTGTATACTCTTTTGTTTCCCACCCTGTTCAGGAGATGTGGTATGATCAGACCATGTTCCTGTATGGTCAGACAAGGCCATTACACAGGGGAACATTTATAAGATTATCTCAGCACAGGAACGTTTTATTTAAACACATCCAATTGTGGAACTTATTATTATTCCAAGATCTATTGATTAAAATCAACTTTGGTTCATGGGAAAAACCCTTTAACCCCTTAAGCCTCGGAGCATTTTCCGTTTTTGCATTTTCGTTTTTGCTCCCCTTGTTCCCAGAGCCATAGCGTTTTTATTTTTTGGTCAATATGGCCATGTGAGGGCTTATTTTTTGCGGGACGAGTTGTACTTTTCAACGCCATTACTAGTTTTACCATATCGTGTACGGGAAAACGGGAAAAAAATTCCAAGTGTGGTAAAATTCAAAAAAAGTGCAATACCACAGTTGTTTTTTTTTTTTTACCACGTTCACTGAATGCTAAAACTGACCTGCCCTTCTTATTTTACAGGTCATTACGAGTTCATAGACACCAAACGTGTATAGGTTCTTTTATATTTAAGTGGTGAAAAAAAATCCAAAATTTGGTAAAAAAAAAAAAAAATAGCGCCATTTTCCGACACTCATAGCGTCTCCATTTTTCGTGATCTGGGGCTGGGTGAGGGCTTATTTTTTGTGCGCCGGGCTGACATTTTTATTGATAAAATTGTGGGGTAGATCCGATGTTTTGATCGCCCGTTATTGCATTTTATTGCAATTTTGCGGCGACCAAAAAACGTAATTCTGGCGTTTAGAATTTTTTTCTTGTTACGCCGTTTACCGATCGGATTAATTATTTTTTTATATTGATAGATCGGGCGATTCTGAACGCGGCGATACCAAATATGTCTATGTAGGTTTTTTTTTTTAATATTTTATTTTGAATGGGGCGAAAGGGGGGTGATTTAAACTTTTATATTTTTTTACTTTTTTTTATATTTTTAAAAACTTTTTTTTTTTACTTTTTGCATGCTTCAATAGTCTCCATAGGAGACTAGAAGCAGCAACTGTCCGATCGGCTCTGCTACATACAGGGGACGAGCAGGTCCCCTGCATGCAGCAGAAATGGTCCTGTGCTATGAGCGCCGACCAATAGGTGGCGCTCATAGCGACCAGATCATGACAACCACAGGCGTCTGCTGCAGACCCTGGGTTGTCATGCCCACCCATCGGTGATCCGCGATCACGTGACGGGGTCGCCGATGGGCGGGGCTTATGCCGCGCTACCCGGAAGCGCGCGTTAAATGCCACTGTCGGAGATTGACAGCGGCATTTAACATGTTAACAGCCGCGGGTGGATCGCGATTCCACCCGCGGCTGTTGCGGGCACATGTCAGCTGTAATAATCAGCTGACATGTGCTCCGTTCAGTGCGGGCTCAGCGCCGGAGCCCTCACTGAACGGGGGGTACGCAAATGTGCGTACCAATACGGCAAGCGTTGTTAAGGGGTTAAGGTCACATGACAACCCGCTCCCCGAACCAGAGAGCCCAGACAGTGTGCTGTGTGTGTAATGTGAGGATTCACAAGTCTGCAGCCACATAAAGTAACTACAAAAGACAAAAAATATATCTCATACCCTACCATCATTATACAGTTATATGAAAAAGTTTGGGCACCCCTATTAATCTTAAGCTTAATGTTTTTTAAAAATTGGTGTTTTTGAAACAGCTATTTCAGTTTGATATATGTAATAACTGTTGGACACAGTAATGTTTCTGCCTTGAAATGAGGTTTATTGTACTAACAGAAAATGTGCAATCTGCATTCAAACAAAATTTGACAGGTGCATAAGTATGGGCACCCTTATCATTTTATTGTTTTAAACACTCCTACCTACTTTTTACTGACTTACTAAAGCACTTTTTTTGGTTTTGTAACCTCATTGAGCTTTGAACTTCATAGCCAGGTGTATGCAATCATGAGAAAAGCTACTTAAAGTGGCCACTTGCAAGTTGTTCTCCTGTTTGAATCTCCTCTGAAGAGTGGCATCATGGGCTCCTCAAAACAACTGTCAAATGATCTGAAAACAAAGATTATTCAACATAGTTATTCAGGGGAAGGATACAAAAAGCTGTCTCAGAGATTTAACCTGTCAGTTTCCACTGTGAGGAACATAGTAAGGAAATGGAAGAACACAGGGACAGTTCTTGTTAAGGCCAGAAGTGGCAGGCCAAGAAAAACATCAGAAAAGCAGAGGAGAAGAATGGTGATATCAGTCAAGGACAATCCTCAGACCACCTCCAGAGAGCTGCAGCATCAACTTGCTGCAGATGGTGTCACTGTGCATCGGTCAACTATACAACGCACTTTGCACAAGGAGAAGCTGTATGGGAGAGTGATGCGAAAGAAGCCGTTTCTACAAACACGCCACAAACAGAGTCGGCTGAGGTATGCAAAAGCACATTTGGAGAAGCCAATTTCTTTTTGGAAGAAGGTCCTGTGGACTGATGAAACCAAGATTGAGTTGTTTGGTCATACAAAAAGGCGTTATGCATGGCGGCAAAAAACCACAGCCTTCCAAGAAAAACACTTGCTACCCACAGTAAAATTTGGTGGAGGTTCCATCATGCTTTGGGGCTGTGTGGCCAATGCCGGCACCGGGAATCTTGTTAAAGTTGAGGGACGCATGGATTCCACTCAGTATCAGCAGATTCTTGACAATAATGTTCAAGAATCAGTGATAAAGTTGAAGTTACGCAGGGGATGGATCTTTCAGCAAGACAATGATCCAAAACACCGCTCCAAATCTACTCAGGCATTCATGCAGAGGAACAATTACAATGTTCTGGAATGGCCATCCCAGTCCCCAGACCTGAATATCATTGAACATCTGTGGGATCATTTGAAGAAGGCTGTCGATGCTCGGCGACCATCAAACTTAACTGAACTGGAATTGTTTTGTAAAGAGGAATGGTCAAAAATACCTTCATCCAGGATCCAGGAACTCATTAAAAGCTACAGGAAGCGACTAGAGGCTGTTATTTTTGCAAAAAGAGGATCTACTAAATATTAATGTCACTTTTCTGGTGAGGTGCCCATACTTATGCACCTGTCAAATTTTGTTTGAATGCAGATTGCACATTTTCTGTTAGTACAATAAACCTCATTTCAAGGCAGAAACATTACTGTGTCCAACAGTTATTACATATATCAAACTGAAATAGCTCTTGCAAAAACACCAATTTTTAAAAAACATTAAGCTTAAGATTAATAGGGGTGCCCAAACTTTTTCATATAACTGTATATAAATGTAAAGCAAAGTTGCATATTAAATATAGGGTACTTAGTGAACTATTTTTGATCAAAAAAAGTATACAAAAATAGTTCACTAAGTACCCTATATTTAATATGCAACTTTGCTTTACATTTATATATAATGATGGTAGGGTATGAGATATATTTTTTGTCTTTTGTAGGTTTTGCTTCTTTTTGCTAGTGTGAACATGCTCCTATTTCTTGCATGTGTGCCATCTTAGACCTCAGTTCACATTGCTTGGTTTTTTAGCCACATAAAGTAATTGCAGACTTGTACATTTAGACCAGACAATCCCTTTAAATGTTGTACAGCTCATGCCATGGTTAGTGTATGGGGGTTTGTTATACTATCAGGCAGGGGCTTATAATAAGACCTAAACGGTAAATATAATAAGGCTGGTTTCACATGTCCGTATATTTCCGGTATCGGAAAAACCGGTACTGGAGATATCTGTTTCTTGTATGCCGGTGTGTGTTATACGTGTTGCACCCGTGTGCGGCCCGTGTGCCGCATCAGGATCACACGTACGGGCGGCTGGGAATCAGTGTCCAGGTAGCGCTGCCGAACGCTGCCCTCATCATGGTTCAGTGCCATCACTGTGATCATCACCAGCAGTGGCAATGATGAGGGTAGTAGTAGTGTCTGCTCCTGCAGTGTCCCTGTGTAAAAATAAGAATAAAATAATAAAATCCGTGTGGTATGTTTTGCGGACCGTGCATCTGCAAAAAAACGGACATGTCAGTGTGTGGAGCACACGGACACACGGTCTGTGAAAACACACTGACATGTGATCAGACCCATAGATTTGAATGGGTCTGCGTGTGTCAGTGTCTCTAGTACGTGTGGAAACTGTCACCACTCGTACCGGAGATCCTGACCTGTGAACGAGCCCTAAGTCCCCTACCTCCCTATCTCCACCCTCCCCAGACAGCAACTATGACATGAGATTGCACATAATCTCAGAACACAAGGCCCTCAGCGCCACCCCCACCCCCACTACCCCAATTCAGCTCCCCCTCTTCCCCTCACATTCACCCCACTGTCTCCCACAGTAACATCATATGCTGTCATTTATTTTAAAACTAAAAAAACTGGTTCCAGCAGCACTTACATATGAAGGTGATTGATGACTGGTCCGGGCCAGGCCCTGTCTTGGCACAGGTTGCACAACCTAACTGCAGCAGCTCACTAGGACCCAGGGTCCAGCGTGGACCAATCAGAGCACTGATGGTGTGGAGCTAACCGCAGCGCTGCCAGCCTGTAGAAGAAGATGAGGTTAGCAGCACTTTAGCCCTCACCGTGCACTGCACTGAGACTCTGCAATTGGCTGCTGTGCTGTGCAGCCTGCAGAGTCTCAGCTCAGAAAGAGAACAGCAGCGTCACCTCAGAGAGCCGCGGTCGCCTTCTGCTTAACAGGGTGGGCCCCTCAACGTGACGCCCCCTTTACCCCCCAGTAGGTACGCCACTGATGGGGCCCATTCTCTATGGAGCATTATATGAGGCCCATTCTCCATGGAGCACTATATGGGGCCCATACTGTATGCAGTATTATATGGGGCCCATTATTCTGTATGGAGCATTATATAGGGCCATTATACTGTATGGAGCAATATATGGGGCTCATTATACTGTATGAGGCATTATATGGAAGCCCTTATTCTGTATGGAGCATTATATAGGGCCCATTATTCTGCATGGAGCACTATATGGTGCCCATTATTCTGTATGGAGCATTATATGGGGTCCATTATTCTGCATGGAGCAATATATAGGGCTCATAATACTGTATGGAGGACTATGTGGTGCCCATAATACTGTAAGGAGGACTATGTGGTGCCCATAATACTGTATGGAGGACTATGTGGTGCCCATAATACTGTATGGATGACTATGTGGTGCCCATAATACTGTATGGAGGACTATGTGGTGCCCATAATACTGTATGGAGGACTATGTGGTGCCCATAATACTGTATGGATGACTATGTGGTGCCCATAATACTGTATGGAGCACTATGTGGTGCCCATAATACTGTATGGATGACTATGTGGTGCCCATAATACTGTATGGAGGAATATGTGGTGCCCAGAATACTGTATGGAAGACTATACTGTTCGGTTTAAAATGAAGACTTTAGAATCCCCCCAGGTCACGCCCTGTGCGCTGCGGGGATTCACCAGTTTCTGAGCTATTTACAATAGATATCACTCATGTAATGTAAGAAATAAGTGAAATCTTGGGCATTGTACTATACCTACAGTATATTTCTCTGCTGTATCTATGCATCATGTACCATGGTATGTGTAAAAGGGGCCCATGAGACACTTTCGCCCAGGGTCTACGAAAAACTGGAGCCGGCCATGGGTATCGGAGTACTCTGGAAAAATTGCACAACAAATTTTGGGGTGCATTTTATCCTGTTACCCTTGTGAAAATATAAAATTTGGGGCTCAAGCAACATTTTTGTGAAACAAAGTAAAATGCTAATTTTTTTCTTCCACGTTGTTTTAATTCCTGTGAACCAATTGAATGGTTAATAAACTTCTTGAATATGGTTTTGAGGACTTTCAGGCTATGTGCCCACGATTAGGCTATAGCAGTGCTTTGGGCACAATGTATTTTCGGTGCGTCCAAAAAGCTGGGACCGATCACGCAGGTGTTCATTAAACACATGCGGATTTACTGCATCCAATACATTCTATTGGGGAAATTTCTGTTGCGGAAATGCTGACATGCTGCGGCTCGTAAAAACCGCGCCACGGGTGAGTTTACGCGGCATCAAATAGAAGCACAGTGGGCATGGGATTTCTATAAATCCCACCACTATGCTTCCAATATGGAACAAAGCGTTTTGGACGCAGCACTGCTATTACGGATCGTGGGCACGTACCCTGAAGGGTTCAGTTTTTAGAATGGAGTCACTTTTGGGTATTTTCTGTCATATAGGCCCCCCATAGTCACTTCAAGTGTGATGTGGTCCCTGAAAAATGGTTTTGTAAATTTTGTTGGAAAAATTAGAAATTAATGGTCAACTTTAAACTCTTCTAACTTCCTAAAAAAAAAAAAGTTTAAAAAAATAGTGCAGATGTAAAGTAGACATGTGGGAAATGTTATTGATTAACTATTTTGTGTGACATAACTCTCTGTTATAAGGACATAAAAATTAAAAGTTTGCAATTGCGAAATTTCAGATTTTTTCACAAATAAACGCAAGTCATATTGAACAAATTTTACCACTGGCATGAAGTACAATAAGTTAGCAAAATAAAATTTCAGAATCACCGGGATCCTGTTGAAGCGTTCCAGAGTTATTACCAGATAAACGGACGCTGGTCAGAATTGTAAAATTTGCCTGGTCAGGAAGGTGAAAACAGGCTTTTAGGGTGAAGGGGTTAAAAGGAACCCCCAATGTAAGCGGTCAATGGAGAGCGCAGGATAAACGTGACCTGAGTTTTATTCTGATTTTTGGTAGGTAGAATGAACAAAAAAATAGCAGTACAATAGTCCTTATTTTTATTTTTGTGCGGTTCCTCGTGCGGTATAAGAGATAAGGTGGATTTATTCTTGGGTCGGTACAATTACAGCGAAACCAGCGTTATATATATTTTTTATGTTTTGCTGCCATCACAGTGTAAAATGCTTTTTTATAAAAAAATATTTTTTTCATCGCCATATTCTGAGAGCTGTATTTTTTTTATTGTTTGGCGAACAGAGCTGCACGAGGGCTTATTTTTTGCGCGAAGCCCCATTTTGGGGAACATAACATTTTTTTGATCACTTTTTATTCAAATTCTTTAGATGCAGAATGAAGAAAAAACAGCAATTAAATGATTGATTGTTTCAATTTATTTTTGTGTGGTTGATGTTATATAATTTTTATGTTTTGCTACTTTTATACACTAAAAACAATATTTTACAAAAATGGATTTGTTTTTGCTCCGCCATGTTATGAGAGCTATAAGTTTTATTTTTTTCTAGAGTAAGTCATATTAGGGCTTGTTTTTTGCGGGACAATTTTGAGCTTTCTTTTATACCATTTTTCTTTATATATGTATTTTTGATAACTTTTTATTCCATTTTTTGTGTGTTAGTATGATGAAAAAGCGACATTTTTGGTGTTATTTTTTTTTTTACTGTGTTCACCATACGGATTAAATAATGTGACAATTTTATAGATCTGGTCGTTTCAGACGCGAAAATTCCAATTATGTGTACGAGTTTTTATCTTTGTTATAACGCAAATGCTGCTTTTTGTGATTTGTGTGTGCTTCTTTTTGGATTTTTACAGACATTTTATTTTTTTTTGGTTTTACTTTTTCACTTAGTCTCACTGCGGGACATATATAATTTTTACTTTGATCGTCGTTGGTCTCTAACAAGCCACTGTACCCTGTGGTCATCACATGGGGTCATTTAACCCTTTAGATACAGCTGTTGCAAGTAACAGCGTTATTTAACGGGTTAATCGGACCCCATCGGTTCCAAATCTGTCCGGGCCGATGCCACAGAATGCCAGCTGTCATTTAAGGGGATAATAAATATTTTTAATCTTGATTCAGGCGTCGCTCCCTAAACACTGGACCCCCGTGCCTAGTGGCGAATACGGACCTGTGTACTGTGCATATAGTGTACATGGATGTACACATGTGGGTGACTGTGCTGTGTGTCAGTGCAAGGATTTCCATATGTGTGGCTATATACACATTACTCCAGGATAAAGGCCTGGGAGAATAGCACTGGGGACTCTCTCAGCAGCCTGCTCTGTAGGCAGACTAGAATCCCCTCCATTCCAGCAGCCATGTCACTGATAAACTGTCTACAGCTGGTGCCTGCTGTGATAGCCTCCCCTTCAGGGGCTCCAGTCTGGTCACCTCTATTCAGAATGGAGACCTGTTGGAAGCCATATTCCACACACAGCAAAAGCAGCTTCCCTTCCTGGAGACAACAGCAATGAGAGCCGTGTGACGTGGAGGCTCCGCCCCTCCCGATGACGTCACCGCAGAGTCTAGCATCTCGAGCTAACGCCCGCAGAGGCAGTCGCTGGTATACTGCGTGCAGTACACAACGTATCTGGCGGGAGCGGGTGAGAGAGAGCGACCGTTACTACAGATACAGCGACATCCACTGCGAACAAGAAGACATCTTCTCATCTCCAGGAGACTGTGGCAGCTGGCAGGAGATGGCCATTCTATCAACACCTAAAATGGCGAGGCTGGTAAGTTACAAGATGGAGGCGCTGTGTGCTGATGGGCTGTGAGAAGAGCAGGCAATAGAACTTCCCTGCCTAATCAGCCCTGATGTTACTGAGTGGAAAAAAGCTTTAGAAATCATTTCTACTGTCCCTGTTTCCTGTGCTAATGAGGGCTTTGCCTAGTGGGTGTTAGGTCCCTCCTTCCCATGTTGTCAGGCCCCTGTTGGTGTGATAACATCATTTGCGCGAGCGACATCATCGCCGCTCATGCAAATCTCGCGCATGCGCCGCTCATTCCGGCAGCGTCACTGCATCTCTGAAGCCAGGTGTACAATTCCCCGCATCAGAGGCGCACTGCGCATGTTCGGAGGTTTAGAAGATGGTTTGCGCCTCTGATGCGGGGAAGCGTACACCCGGCCTCGGAGAAGCAGTGACGCTGCCGGAATGAGCGTCGCATGCGCAAGATTAGCATCAGCTGGCGATGACGCCGCTCGTGCAAATTATGTCATCACGCCAACAGGGGCGTGACAACATGGAAAGAGGGCTGACTAGTCTGGGGAACGAACGCCCTATCGACTAGTCAAACCTTCGTTAGCATAGGTAATGGGGAACTTGTGAATGTTTTTTAAACCTTATTTTCACTCAGTAACGTTATACGGGGTTGGTTAGGCAGGGAATTTGCTGATACATAGGTGAATGCTTCTGGGTTGGAGGGCATGGGGGACCTGACAGGTTCCCTTTAAGCATATTCACATAAGGGCAGCACGCTGCATTGTATTTTATTAATGTCATTTTTTTTGTGGTAAAACCTGTAAAAAAACAGAAAAAAATAAATTGCAGAATAAGAAACCTACTTCAGCATCGTGCTTGGGCTTCTGATCTTTTCTGACCTTAAAGCGCACCTGTCAGCAGGATTGTGCTCAGTAATCTACATACACTGTCAGGTGGGCGCCATTACCATGAATAATATGACACCTTGGCTGATGAAATCCATCCAGTGGTTCTTGTTTAACCCCTTCATGACCAGACCAGTTTCCATTTTTGTGTTTTCCTTTTTTGCTCCCCTTCTTCCCAGAGCCATAACTTTCTTATTTTTTGGTCACTATGGCCATGTGATGGCTTATTTTTTGCGGGACAAGTTGTGCTTTTGAACAGCACCACTGGTTTTACTACATCGTGTACTGGAAAACAGGAAAATTCCAAGTGCGGTGAAATTGCAAAAAAGTGCAGTTCCACAGTTGTTTTCTTGGGGTTTTGTTTCACCATGTCTGCTGAATGCTAAAACTGACCTACCATTATTATTCTCCTGGTCATTATGAGTTCGTAGACACCAAACAGGTATAGTTTTTTTACTTAAGTGGTGAAAAAAAATCCAAAGTTTGCTTAAAAAAAAAAAAAAAAATGGCTCCATTTTCCGGGACCCATACCATCTCCATTTTTTACGATCTGGAGCTAGATGAGGGCTTATTTTTTGCGCGCCAAGCTGACGTTTTTATTGATACCATTTTGGGGTAGATCCGATGTTTTAATCGCGGTTATTGCAATGTTGCGGCGACCAAAAAAAAGTAATTATAGCATTTTGAATTTTTTTCACGTCACACCGTTTATCGATCGGATTAAATATTTTTTCATATTGATAGATCAAGTGATTCTGAATGTGGATATGTGTATGAGTGATTTTTTTTGTTTTATTGTGAATGGGGCGAAAGGGGGTGATTTAAACTTTAATATAATTTTTTTAATATTTTTAAACTTTTTTTACTTTACACTAGCTTCAATAGTCACAATGGGAGACTAGAAGCTGCAATTCTCTGATCGCCTTTGCTACACACAGGGGATGATCAGATCTCCTGTGTGTAGCAGAAATGCTCACCTGCTATGAGCGCCGACCACAATCTGGCAATGACAATGGCTAGGGTCTCCTGCAGACCTGGGTTGTCATGCCAACCTATCGGCGACCCACGATCATGTAACACGGTCGCCGATGTGCGGAGCCAACGACACGCTTCCGGGAAGCGCGAGTTAAATGCCGCTGTCAGAGATTGAGAGCAGAATTTAACTACACTGTGTTCCAAATTATTATGCAAATAATATTTTCTCAGATTTTCCCAAATTACCTATATGAATTGCAGTCATTGTAATTTTCCAGTCAAATAACTATTAGAGTACAATTGAAAGGTTTTTGTACAAACTGTCTATGATAACAGTATAGTTTTAAAAAATAAAAAACTCAACTGCACTCAAAATGCATGTTCCAAATTATTATGCACAGCAGAGTTTTCAACCTTTTCATTTTAATAAAGAACAAAAAATGGTCATTTTTGAAATTATAAGCATTAGCAGGTTATTACAAACTGAAATCAAACAGTTTTCAACTCAAAACTTTATTCTAGGTGATGTTACATTTGCACATAGGACCGCTTGTTCGAAAGGAGCTTCTGAACTTTTTCATCCATTGAATTTGTCAGGTTTTGGATGGTTTCTGCTTCCAATTGTTTTGCCTGAGGACAGAATACCCTCCCAGAGCTGTTGCTTAGATGTGAACTGCCTCCCGCCATCATAGACACTCCTTTTGATGATGCCCCAGAGGTTCTCAATGGGGTTGAGGTCAGGGGAGCATGGGTGCCACACCATTAGTTTGTCCCCTTTTATGCCCATAGCAGCCAGAGATGCAGATGTGTTATGTGCAGCATGAGACGGGGCATTATCATGCATGAAATGATCTCGATGGTCCAGATGGATGGATTGGAGGATGGCTGGTTGATGGACACCCCATGCAAACACGGCTACGGCGCTAACAAGGAGGAGGTGGAGTAATGTTTTGGGCTGGAATCATGGGGAGAGAGATTGTCGGCCCTTTTAGGATCCCTGAAGGGGTAAAGATGAACTCCATAATGTATGTTGAGTTTCTCAAACAGCACTTCCTTCCATGGTTCAAGAAGAAGAACCGTGCATTCCGCAGCAAGATCATTTTCATGCATGATAATGCCCTTTCTCATGCTGCACATAACACATCTGCATCTCTGGCTGATATGGGCATAAAAGTGGACAAACTTATGGTGTGGCACCCATGCTCCCCTGACCTCAACCCCATTGAGAACCTCTGGAGCATCATCAAAAGGAGTGTCTATGATGGTGGGAGGCAGTTCACATCTAAGCAACAGCTCTGGGAGTCTATTCTGTCCTCAGGCAAAACAATTGGAAGCAGAAACCATCCAAAACCTGACAAATTCAATGGACGAGAGAGTTCAGAAGCTCCTTTCGAACAAGCGGTCCTATGTGCAAATGTAACATCCCCTAGAATAAAGTTTTGAGTTGAAAACTGTTTCAATTGTACTCTAATAGTTATTTGACTGGAAAATTACAATGACTGCAATTCATATAGGTAATTTGGGAAAATCTGAGAAAATATTATTTGCATAATAATTTGGAACACTGTGTAGTTAACAGCCACGGGTGGGTGGGGGGGGGGTGGATCGCTATTCCACCCGCAGCTGTTGCGGGCACATGTCAGCTGTATATATCAGCTGTCGTGTACCTGGAAAGCTGCGGGCTCAGTGCTGGAGCTCGCACCAAACAGGGGGTTCTCACGTTTGTCATACTATTATGGCACACGTCAAAAAGGGGTTAATTTTTACTTATAGTTTGGAGATGATGATATGCTCGTGCTCTGGGACAGCCTGTAGGGTGGGCTCTATCTGGTGCTCTGCTTATACAGTCAGCTATATGCTCTTATGACAGGTCACTGATCGTTCAGTTACCTGCCTCCTATTTTACTTGTTATATACATAATGTGGGGTTAGAAAAAACAAACAAATCAAGCAAAATGGCGCCCGCACAGGCACAATAGCATCTATCGCTTGGCCATAGATGCTACTGTGCACGTGCCGTGGCCATTTTGTTGGAGCAAAAGAAAAATTTGTCTCCAGAAAAATGGCCACGTCACGTGCGCAGTGGCATCTATCAGCAAGCGAGGCTCTTAATCTGCGCAAGCCCTGCCCACTGGTGGCTGGCTCTTGCGCATATTGAGAGCATCACTTGGCGATAGATACTATTGCAATTGCTCCGCTGTCATTTTGTTGGAGCAAAAAATCTGGCTCCAGCAAAATGGCCACAGCACGTGAGCAGTTGAATCTATCGGCAAGCGATGCTCTTACTTTGCGCAGGCCTTGCCTACTGGTGGGCGCCGCTTGCGCAGAATAAGAGGATCACTTGCCGATAGATGCTACTGCACTTGCGCCGCAGACATTCTGCTGGAGAATAATTTTTTTACTCCAACAAAATGGCCGTGGCATGAGATAGATGCGCCTGCGCGAGCGCCATTTTGATTGATGTCATTTTTTTCCCCCCATAATGTATACACTATGTAAATTAAAAATTGGAGGCATGTCAGTGATCGATCAGTGAGCTGTCATAAGAGCATACAGATGTAAGCAGAGCACCAGATAGAGCCCACCTCACAGACTGCCCCGGAGCACGAGCATATCATTATCTCCAAACTGAAAGTAAAAATTACACAAGAACCACGGGACGGATTTCATTAACCAAGGTATCATTTTAATGTGTGTAACAGCGCCAACCTGACAGTGTATGTAGTTTACTTAGCACAATCCTGCTGACAGGTTAATTTTCAAGGAGTTGTCTGCTCTAAATCATTAAGTCTGCAGTCACTCTGTGTGCCTGCAGACTTCTGAATCCCCACAGAGCACAAGGTTTAAAAAACATTTATATGGTCCTCATTTCCTATGCTAATCAGGGCTTCGACTAGTGGGTGTTAGTTGCTCCCAGAAGAGTCAGCCTCCTTTCCATGTTATCACGCTCATTCTGGCAGCGTCACTGCATCTCTGAAGCCAGGTGTATGCTTCTCCGCATCAGAGGCGCACTGTGCATGTTCGGAAGTTTAGAAGATGACTTCCGTACATGTGCAGTGTGCCTCTGTAGCCAAGAAGCGTACACCCGGCCTCAGAAAAGCAGTGACGGTGCCGGAATGAGCGGCGCATGTGCAAGATTTCCATGAGCGACAATGACGCCGCTCGTGCAAATTATGTAATCATGCCCCATCAACTAGTCAAAGCCCTCATAAGCATAGGCAATGGGGAGCATGTGAATGTTTTGTAAACTTTGTTTTCACTCAGTAATGTTATACGGGGCTGGTTAGGCAGGGAAGTTGCTGATACATAGGTGAATGCTGCTGGGTTGGAGGGTATAGGGGATGTGACAGGTTGCCTTTAAGCTTACTCACATAAGAGCAGCGCACTGTTTTGTATTTTATTAATGTAATTTTCTTTGTCGTAAAACCTGTAAAAAAACCCAGAAAAAATAAATTGCCGAAAAAGAAATCTACTTCAGCATCGTGCTTATGCCTCTGATCTTTTCTGACTTTAAAGCGCACCTGTCAGCAGGATTGTGATTGTGTGCCCACACTGTCAGGTGGGCGCCATTACACTGATTAAAATGATACCTTGTTTGACGCTTGGCGATAGATAATACTGCTCATGGTCTGCGGCCATTTTGTTGGAGCAAAAAAAATTAGTCTTCAGCAAAATTGCTGCATCGTGTGGGCAGTTGCATCTATCAACAAGCGATGCTTTTAATCTGCGCAAGGTGGGCGGCGCTTGCCCAGTTTGAGAGCATCGCTTGGTGATAGATACTACTGCACACGCACCACTGCCAATCTGGCTCCAGCAAAACGGCCACGGCGCATGCTCAGTTGCACATATCAGCAAGCAATGCTCTTAATTTTTATCATTTTAATCAGCGTAACGCTGCCAACCTGACAGTGTATGTAGTTTACTTAGTACAATCCTACTGACAGGTGCACTTTAAAGGGGTTGACAACTCTAAATCTATAAGTCTGCAGTCCCTCTATGTAACTGCAGACTTATGAATCCCCCAGAGCACACACTGTGAGCTGCGGGGATTCGCCTGTGTCTGAGCCATATGCGTTATACATACTCCTGGCCAGATTCTGACTAGTGGGTGTGGCTTCGCTTCATGCACTTGCATAAAGTGAGGCTGCGCCCCAACTAGTGACTCAACTGTTCAGTGAGCGTGGCTTATATGTAAAGATGGTCTGAGATCAGTGGCCCAAAGTCATTTAACCCTTGAAAAACACCAGTTACTGGCTATTTGCCCCCTTTGATGGCAGTTCTCATGCCCAGAGCATATTTAAACGGGCTAGAATGACCTGAACTTGATGCGCCCATCACTATGTATGTAATGGTGGTCAGAGATCAGTGACCCAAAGTCATTTAACCCTTGAAAAACACCAATTATTTATTCAAATATGTGAAAATTGGTTATATCTCCACTTTGATGTCAGTTTTGATACCCAAAACTTATTTTGGCCAGGCTGGAGTGACTTGTATTTGATGCGGGCAATCACTATGTAATGGTGGTGTGAGATCAGGAGCCCAAAAACACTTAACCTCACTGCCCACTTTGATGCCCATTTTTGTGCCATTGTTATAACTTTTGTAGCTGCTCTTAATTGTATTCTAATCAGGGCACCTTGCTGCATTGTATTATATTAATGCATTTTTTTTTGTCAAAGCGCACCTGTCAGAAAGATTGTGCTCAGTAAACCACATACACGGTCAGGTGAGCGACATTAAACTGATTAAAATGATGAAATCCATTCTGTGGTTCTTGTGTAATGTTTACTTTCAGTTTGGAGATAATAATATGCTCGTGATCAGGGACGGCCTGAGGAGCCTCCTATTTTACATAATGCATCCATTAGTGCGGGGTAAAATAAGAGTCAGGTCAGTGAAGGCACAGTGACCTGTAATAAGAGCATACAGATGAATATGTAAGCAGAGCACCAGATAGAGCGCCCCCCCCCCACAGGCCGCCCCGAAGCACGAGCATATCATTATCTCCAAACTGAAAGTAAAGACTACACAAGAACCACAGGACGGATTTCATCAACCAAGGTATAATTTTAATCAGTTTAATGTCGCCCACCTGACAGTGTATGTGGTTAAGGCTGTGTGCCCACGATGCCTCCCAGCCTATGGCCCCGATGCTGCGGAGGGGCCGCATGCGGATATTCAAATGAGCGGCACCTTTTTTTTTTACCTATGGACTTTCCCCATAGAGGTTAGGTCTATGGGGAAAGCCTGCAAGCGGACCTGCAACTGAAATTGACATGCTACGGTCTGGAAAGACGCGCCACATGTCAGTTTCCGTGAGTGAGCCACAGACGCATAGTAGACATAGAATTTCTAGAAATGCCATCCACTATACTGTAACATTTGTCTCCTGCTTATTTGACGCTGCATAAGTCCGCAGCGTCAAACCTGCAGCGGCTCCGGATCGTGGGCACACAGCCTACTGAGGACAGTCCTGTTGACAGGTGCGCTTTAAATCTGTAAAAAACAGAAAAAAATAAATTACCTAATAAGAAACTGCCTAATAAGAAACCAACTGCAGCATCGTGCTTCACACAGCTTCATACTACTACAGTGGTGGCCAAAAGTATTGTCACCCCTAAAATTCTGTCAGATAATACTCAGTTTCTTCCTGAAAATGATTGCAATCACAAATTCTTTGGTATTATTCTCTTCATTTAATTTGCTTGCAAGGAAAAAACACAAAAGAGAACGAAGCAAAAATCAAATCATTGATCATTTCACACAAAACTCCACGGTATGCGTGGCCCCCTCAACCCCCAATCCTAGGATGCGTGGCTCCCTCATCCCCCAATCCTGAGATGAGTGTCCCCGTCATCCCCCAATCCTGGGATGCGTGGCCCCGTCATCCCCCAATCCTGGGATGCATGGCCCCGTCATCCCCCAATCCTGGGATGCGTGGCCCCCTCATCTCCCAATCCTGAGATGAGTGGCCCCCTCATCCCCCAATCCTGGTATATGTGGCCCCCTCATCCCCCAATCCTGGTATGTGTGGTCCCCTCATCCCTTTCACGCTGCACACATACAAAAAAATAAACATTTATACTCACCTTTCTTCTCTGTGCTCCAGCGCTGCGGTGTCCTGTTCTTCTGAGGAGTGCGGCGCCGGAGTACGCACGTGCCCATACTTCGCTGTCCTGTGCCATTTTGCTGAAGACACACTGAAAATGTGTCTTCAGTAAAATGGCACCGGATAGCGCTATACGCATACGCCGACTACGACACCTTCACTCCTGCCCTGGTCTCTGGCGAGAAGAGAGGTGCTGTGGCAACGCTCCTCCCGGTCAGGTAAGTATGTAAGTATGGCGCCGGAGATCGTGGTATGCGTTCAGTGTCTTTTCATACTGCGAACTTTGGCGCCATATACTCCTCCTACCTGTAACAGCTCCATGCATTTATCTGTCTGGAGCCAGACTGCGCAGGCGTGTCTAGCTTGTGCAGTCTATAGAGGCTTCAGACAGAGGGACGCTTGTAGTGTTATATTATAGATACACATGCACAGCTTCACACTATAAGGTATGATAGTAGTGTGACGCTGTGCCTGTGTATATAACATCTAGTGGGGAGTTCACACTATAAACTATAAAGTGTTTACATAGCTCTATACTATATACTATTATATATTATATACCTCGTCGTGTAAAGCTGTGCATGTGTATATAATATATAATGAAGCGTTCACACTACATACCATAAAATGTATACATATCACTATACTATATACAAGAGCATCTCACTAAATTAAAATGTCATCAAAATGTTAATTTCAGTTCTTCAATACAAGAAGTGAAACTTATAGAGTCATTAAAAACAGAGTGATCTATTTCAAGTGTTTATTTCTGTTAATGTTGATGATTATGGCTTACAGCCAATGAAAACACAAAAGTGATTATTTCAGTAAATTAGAATAATTAACAAAAAACAAGCTTTTAAAAATGTCCCTTAGTCTGTTTCAGTAGGCTCCACAATCATGGGGAAGACTGCTGACTTGACAGTTGTCGAAAAGACAGTCATTGACAAACTCCACAAGGAGGGTAAGCCACAAAAGGTCATTGCTAAAGAAGCTGGCTTTTTACACACTGCTGTATCCAAGCATATTAATGAAAAGTTGCGTGGAAGGAAAACGTGTGGTAGATAAAGGTGCACTAGCAACCGGGATAACCGCAGCCTTGAAAGGATTTTTAAGAAAAGGCTATTCAAAAATTTGGGGGAGATTCACAAGGAGTGGACTGCTTCAAGAGCCACCACACACCGACGTATCCAGGACATGGGCTACAAGTGTCGCATTCCTTGTGTCAAGCCACTCATGACCAATAGACAACGCCAAAAGCGTCTTACCTGGGCCAAGGAGAAAAAGACCTGGACTGTTGTCAGTGGTCTAAGGTGTTGATTTCAGATGATAGTAAATTTTGCATTTCATTTGGAAATCAAGGTCTCAGGAGTCTGGAGGAAGAGTGGGGAGGCCACAATCCAAGCTACTTGAGGTCTAGTGTGAAGTTTCCACAATCAGTGCTGGTTTGGGGAGCAATGTCATCTGCTGGTGCAGGTACACTGTGTTTTATCAAGACCAAAGTCAGCGCAGCCGTCTGCCAGGATATTTTATAGCACTTCATGCTTCCCTCTGCCGACAAGCTTTTAAGAGTTGAAAATTTCTCCAGCAGGACTTGGCACCTGTCCACACTGCCAAAAGTATCAATACCTGGTTTAAAAACAACAGTATGGCTGCGTGCACACGATGCTTTTTTCATGCGTTTATGCTGCGGATTTTCCGCTGCTTAAACGCATCAAAAACGCATGGTAATCCGCACCCCATGGTCCCCAATGGCATTCCGCAATGTCAATGCACATGCTGCGGATTTTTCCGCAGCGTTTCTGCAGCGCAAATAAATCCGCAGCATGTTCATTAATTTTGCGGAAGCGCCGCCATTGACTTGCATTGAGACGCATATAATGCGCGTCTGTACATTTATACAAGCGGATTATATGCGTCTCTATGTGCGGATGGTACCCAGTTCTGGAGGAGAGGAGACTCTCATCCAGACCTGGGTACCATTGTACCTGTAAAAAAAAGAATAAAATAATAAATAAAGTTTATATTCACCTGTCCGGCGGCCCCTGCAGCGCTTCTCCTTCCAGGACCTGAGATGACGTCGCGGTCATGTGACCGCAGGCTGTCTCGCGAGATGCCGGCAACCCGGAAGAAGCCAGGACGAGCGCGACAGCACACGGGGCGGGGGATCGGGGGTGAGTATAGCTTTATTTTTTTATTTTTACGGTCACACTATGTAAATCCATGCCTTTTGCATGGATTTAAATTGTGTGACCTAGTTGTCAAGCACTTTCCAAGTGATGCTATCGCTTGGAAAGTGCTCGTCAGTCCGCATGCAGAAACACATGCGTTAACGCATGTGGGTACGCATGTGAATTCGCATGTATTCTGCAGGAAAAACGCATGCACAATCCGCATGCGTTTTTTCTGCCAGGGAGATGCAGAAATGCTGCAGAAATTTTCTGCTTCATTTCTGCATCGTGGGCACATACCCTATCACTGTGATTGATTGGCCAGCAAACTCGCCTGACCTTAACCCCATAGGCAATCTATCGGGTATTATCAAGAGGAGGATGAGATACACCAGACCCAACAATGCAGACGAGCTGAAGGCTGCTATCAAAGCAACCTGGGCTTCCATAACACCTCAGCAGTGCCACAGGCTGATCGCCTCCATGCCACATTGCCGCATTGATGCAATAATTGAGCCCCGACCAAGTACTGAGTGCATTCACTGAACATACATTTCAGTAGGCCAGCATTTTGGATTTTAAATTAATTTTTCAAGACGGCGTTATGAAGTATTCTAATTTACTGAGATAATGACTTTTGTATAATGATTGGCTGTAAGCCATAATCATCAACATTAACAGAAATAAACACTTGAAATAGATCACTCTGTTTGTAATGACGCTATATAATATATGAGTTTCACTTTTTGTATTGAAGAACTGAAATAAATTAACTTTTTGATGATATTCTAATTTAGTGAGAAGCACTTGTATCTTGTATACAGTACTGAGCATAAGTGAGTACACCCCTTGTATTATCAGTACATTATTTTTACAATGCTCAGCATAAGGGCGGTTTCATGCGTCTGGATATTTCCGGGACTGGAAAAACCCATATCGGAGATATACATATCCGGTGTGTCTGTGTGTGTCACACTTGTGGCGCATCAGGATCACCCGTACCGGCGCCTGGGAATCAGTGTACAGTTCCCAAGCCCTGGGTGCTATATTCTGCCCTCATCATTGTTCTTTGCTCGCGCTGTGATCAGCACGAGCAGGAGACAAAGTTGGGTGTAGTAGTGTCTGCTCCTACAGTGTCTCAGTGTAAAATAAGATTAAAATAATAAAATACATTTACTCGCCTGTCACCACACGTACTGGACACACTGACATGTGAAAGAGCCCTAAGTAGGTACTCCCCCTTATTATTGGTACATTATATATACAGCACTCAGCTTAAGTAAGTACACCCCTCTATTATCAGAACATTATATACAAAGTGCTCAGTGTGTGTACACCCGTTTATTATTAGTACTTTATATAGCACTCAGCATAATTGAGTACACCCCCATATTATCAGTGCATTATATATACAGCAATCAGCATAAGTGAGTACAAACCCTGTATTATCAGTATATTATATAGAGTGCTTAGAGTAAGTGAGTGCACCCCCTGTATTTTCACAAAATTATATATAAAGCTCTCAGAATAAGTGAGCACACTCCTGTATTATCAATACATTATACATAAAGTACAGACCAAAAGTTTGGACACACCTTCTCATTTAAAGATTTTTCAGTATTTTCATGACTTTGAAAATTGTACATTCACACTGAAGGCATCAAAACTATGAATTAACACATGTGGAATTATATACTTAACAAAAAAGTGTGAAACAACTGAAAATATATCTTATATTCTAGGTTCTTCAAAGTAGCCACCTTTTGCTTTGATCACTGCTTTGCACACTCTTGGCATTCTCTTGATGAGCTTCAAGTGGTAGTCACCGGAAATGGTTTTCACTTCACAGGTGTGCCCTGTCAGGTTTAATAAGTGGGATTTCTTCTTGCCTTATAAATGGGGTTGGGACCATCAGTTGTGTTGTGCAGAAGTCAGGTGGATACACAGCTGATAGTCCTACTGAATAGACTGTTAGAATTTGTATTATGGCAAGAAAAAAGCAGCTAAGTAAAGAAAAACGAGTGGCCATCATTACTTTAAGAAATGAAGGTCAGTCAGTCCGAAAAATTGGGCAAACTTTGAAAGTGTCCCCAGGTGCAGTTGCAAAAGCCATCAAGCGCTACAAAGAAACTGGCTCACATGAGGACCGCCACAGGAAAGGAAGACCAAGAGTCACCTCTACTTCTGAGGATAAGTTTATCCGAGTCACCAGCCTTAGAAATCGCAGGTTAACAGCAGCTCAGATTAGAGACCAGGTCAATGTCACACAGAGTTCTAGCAGCAGACACATCTTTTCAACAACTGTTAAAAGGAGACTTTGTGCAGCAGGCCTTCATGGTAAAATAGCTGCTAGGAAACCACTGCTAAGGACAGGCAACAAGCAGAAGAGACAAGTTTGGGCTAAAGAACACAAGGAATGGACATTAGACCAGTGGAAATCTGTGCTTTGGTCTGATGAGTCCAAATTTGAGATCTTTGGTTCCAACCACCGTGTCTTTGTGCGACGCAGAAAAGGTGATCGGATGGACTCTACATGCCTGGTTCCCACCGTGAAGCATGGAGGAGGAGGTGTGATGGTGTGGGGGTGCTTTGCTGGTGACACTGTTGGGGATTTATTCAAAATTGAAGGCATACTGAACCAGCATGGCTACCACAGCATCTTGCAGCGGCATGCTATTCCATCCGGTTTGCGTTTAGTTGGACCATCATTTATTTTTCAACAGGACAATGACCCCAAACACACCTCCAGGCTGTGTAAGGGCTATTTGACCAAGAAGGAGAGTGATGGGGTGCTACGCCAGATGACCTGGCCTCCACAGTCACCAGACCTGAACCCAATCGAGATGGTTTGGGGTGAGCTGGACCGCAGAGTGAAGGCAAAAGGGCCAACAAGTGCTAAGCATCTCTGGGAACTCCTTCAAGATTGTTGGAAGACCATTTCCGGTGACTACCTCTTGAAGCTCATCAAGAGAATGCCAAGAGTGTGCAAAGCAGTCATCAAAGCAAAAGGTGACTACTTTGAAGAACCTAGAATATAAGACATATTTTCAGTTGTTTCACACTTTTTTGTTAAGTATATAATTCCACATCTGTTAATTCATAGTTTTTATGCCTTCAGTGTGAATGTACAATTTTCATAGTCATGAAAATACAGAAAAATCTTTAAGTGAGAAGGTGTGTCCAAACTTTTGGTCTGTACTGTATATACAGTGTATATATATATATATATATATATATATATATATATATATATATATATATATATATATATATATATATATACACACACACACATACAGCGCTTAGCATAAGTGAGTACACCCCTGTATTATCAGTACATCCTATATAATGCTGGACTCGTCTTTCTTTCCAAAGCCGGGATGGGCGGAGACTGCTCAGTGTGGCGCCGGAGTCAGCACGTGCGCATACCGCACTACGGCGCCATTTTATTGAAGACACTGTGCTTGCGAATTCGCAGATACAGTGTCTTCAACAAAATGGAGCTGGATATCGCAGGATGCGCACGTGTCTACTCCTGCACCATTTTATTGAAGAATTCTACTACAACATCAGTATAGCAGTGCTCACAAGCCGGCCATCACCATTATCCTTATAGTCAGCTTGTGCGCACTGCTATGTTGACGTTGGAGTACATTACTTCAATAAAATAGGCGCTGTTTTATTGAAGACACTGTGTATGCAAATTTGCAGACCCAGTTTCTTTAAAAAAATGGTGCAGGATAGCGCTGTATGTGCACATGCTGACTCCAGCGCCATTAAAGGGGTTGTCCAGTACTTTATATTAGCCCCCCCCAATGTATCCCCCCGGGTCCCCTAAGGATTTGTGTAATTACCTTATGTTGCAGATACTGCCTGTGAGCAGCACGATCACTGGCCGCTCACAGGCATGACGTGAACCCCGACTACAGCCGGCTCTGACATCCGCTGATGTCACGACAAGTGCTGGCAGCAGCCAGGGGTCTCTGTCTTCTGCGTTCCGCGGTGGATGCCAGGCTGTGAGCGGGGTTACCCTCTACCCGCGTCACACCCAGCATCTACTGTGTGCTCTGCCTCTCCCCATTCATTGGGAAAGCGCGCGGTGGATGCTGGGTGTGACACGGGGTAGCCCCGCCCACAACCCAGCAGCCACCGCGGGGACCGCATCACTGATGTCACTCCTCACTTGTTGTGATGTCAGCGCGGGGTCACGTGATGCCTGTGAGCGGCCAAGGATAGCACCGCTCACAGGTAGAAACAGCAACCTAAGGTATTTACAAAAATCCTTAGGGGCCCCGGGGGGGATCCATTGTGGGGTAATAAAAAGTACTGGACAACTTCTTTAATAAAATTAAAAATGTACCAGTAAAAATGCTTGCCACGTGGGCGTAGAACGTGTTTAATAGCTAGTGCAATATATAGTGAGGCATTCACACTATAAGCTATACAGTTTATACATAGCTCTATACTGTCATATAGTAGATGCCTCGTTGTGTGAAACTGTGCCTGTGTATATAATATATAGTGGGTAGTTCACACTTTATATTGTATACATAGTAATACGCTATACTATCATATAGTATATACCTTGTATATAGTATAGAGCTCCGTAGATCACTACTAGCTTCACGATCACCCAATTAAGATTATTAGCTGCCACCACCAATCAGTTCCGGTCGATTGGATGCCTTATAGGTAGCGTGTGGCTTTGGGGGAGGAACGATTACAGAGCAAAAGAAACAGAACTATTACATTTTATATTTAATCCAAAGGGAGACAGTGTTTCTGAAAAAATATACAAAAGATTTTACAAAGGGAGACAAAACAATACAGCATATACAGTTACAGAAATAAAAGGGATTAACAGAAAAGCTTACTATACCGATCGCAGAGACGATTCAGTTTAGATGAAGGAAAGCGCTTCGATTTGACTGTTAAGGAACGTGGCCCTTGCTTACACGAAAATATGTATCTTCCAGCATGAGCGAAGATCAATATTCGGCTTGATCTTTTATGCCTGATTGGGCCCTGCCCACACACTCCCCTGTGATGATGTCACGTGGGCTGGTCTGCGCCCTTCATGTTTTTTTTTAAATCTCTTAATTTCTGTGATATCTCCTCGCTCGATGATCGCAGAAGTTAGCAAGTGAATCCATATTTTTTATTGTGATTTTACTTTTCCTTAGAGATCAAACATGACATGGCTGCTTTCAGTTATCTTTGCCCTGTTGCGTTACAGCTCAACGGCAGGGCTCGCAGATATGGAAAAATATGCATACTGTTCCCCACATAGCCCCGCTGCTAAAAATATAGGTCCCATCACAATCAGAATTATAGAAATTCCCCTATTCCACACTTACTTTCGGTACCTAAAAGTCTGGAGATTAAACGCATTTGCAACTGGAAATGACCCGGCTATTCTCAGGAGTGTGATAGATTCCCTTTGAAGCCTAAGGAGATGTTTCCTATCTCTCTCAGGTGTCATACTGGTTACTTTTACACAACTCATTCAGTCTCTAGTCCAGGGGTCCTCAAACTTTTTAAACACGGGGCCAGTTCACTGTCCCTCAGACTATTGGAGGGCTGGAATATAGTTTTTTTTAAAAAAAAACTATGAACAAATTCCTATGCACACTGCACATATTTTATTTTGATGTAAAAAAACAATACAGGAACAAATACAATATTTAAAATGAAGAACAAGTAAAGTTAGATAAACCGGTATTTCAATAGGCAAGTAAATGTCCCCAATAGACACCATAGGCCCCAATAGGCAGGTAAATATCCCCAATAGACAGCATAGGTCCCCAATAGGCAGGTAAATATCCCCAATAGGCAGCATAGGTCCCCAATAGGCAGGTAAATGTCCCCAATAGGCAGGTAAATGTCCCCAATAGGCAGCATAGGTCCTCAATGGGGAGGTAAAAGTCCCCAATAGGCAGCATAGGTCCTCAATGGGCAGGTAAATGACCCCAATAGGCAGCATAGGTCCTCAATAGGCAGGCTATTTCCCCCTTATAATGCCCCATGCAGGCTGTTCCCCCCTTATAATGCCCCATGCAGGATGTCACCCCCCATATAATGCCCCATGCATGATGTCCCTTTCTCCCACCATATAATGCCCCATGCAAGATATCACTCCCCTGTATTTATAATGTCCCATGCAGGATGTCACCCCCCATATAATGCCCCATGCAGGATGTCACTCCCCTGTCGTTATAATGCCCCATTCCGGGTGTCACCCCCATATAATGCCCCATGCAGGATGTCCCTTTCTCCCACCATATAATGCCCCATGCAAGATATCACTCCCCTGTCTTTATAATGCCCCATGCAGGATGTCACCCCCCCATATAATGCCCCATGCAGGATGTCACTCCCCTGTCGTTATAATGCCCCATGCAGGATGTCACCCCCCCATATAATGCGCCACGCAGGATATCACTCCCCTGTCGTTATAATGCCCCTTTCAGGATGTCACCCCCCATATAATACCCCATGCAGCATGTCACTCCCCCATATAATACCCCATGCAGGATGTCACCCCCCCATATAATGCCCCATGCAGCATGTCACCCCCCCATATAATGCCCCATGCAGGATATCACTCCCTTGTTGTTATAATGCCCCATTCAGGATGTCACCCCCCCATATAATGCCCCATGCAGGATGTCACTCCCCTGTTGTTATAATGCCCCATTCAGGATATCATCCCCCCATATAATGCCTCATGCAGGATGTCACTCCCCTGTCGTTATAATGCCCCATGCAGGATGTCACTCCCCTGTTGTTATAATGCCCCATTCAGGATATCATCCCCCCATATAATGCCCCATGCAGGATGTCACTCCCCTGTCGTTATAATGCCCCATGCAGGATGTCACCCCCCCCCATATAATGCCCCATGCAGGATGTCACTCCCCTGTCGTTATAATGCCCCATTCAGGATGTCACCCCCCCATATAATGCGCCACGCAGGATATCACTCCCCTGTCGTTATAATGCCCCTTTCAGGATGTCACCCCCCCATATAATACCCCATGCAACATGTCACTCCCCCATATAATGCCCCATGCAGCATGTCACCCCCCCATATAATGCCCCATGCAGGATATCACTCCCCTGTCGTTATAATGCCCCATTCAGGATGTCACCCCCCCCCATATAATGCCTCATGCAGCATGTCACCCCTCCCCCATATAATGCCCCATGCAGGATGTCACCCCTAATATTATGTCCCATGCCTCCATACATTAAAAAAAAAATGCAATACTCACCTCCCTCCTCCTCACCTGCTGCAGCTGCTCAATTCCGGACTCCAGCGTTGCCGGCCTCATCCTGCTCTGCGCTGCCTGTGATGGCTCAGGGGAGGGCACGGTGTAAAGACGTCACCGCACCCTCTGACCTGACACGTCACAGGGAGCGTGCTCCAGGAAGACAGTGGATCTGCGGAGGCACGAGAGGTAAGTATCCGGCTGCCGGGGCCATGAGCAAGCGGGGGGAAGGGCGGGCGCTGGCACCGCTCTCCTCTGCCCCCAGCTCGGCGGGCCGGATAAAAATCCTCCGCGGGCCGTAGTTTGAGGACCCCTGCTCTAGTCCATATGTTTCAAGGTGTCTATTCATCGCATGTGTCTTTTACTAAGGGCTCCATTTCTTATGGTAATTAGCCTGAATAATTAAGTTTGGCACTTCTTGTGTGCACTGCCACTTTACATTGAAGCAGCTTTTTAGATTGTCAGCTTTACTCCTTACTGTGGTATAGGGTTTGTGGGGATGAGGGGCTTGGAGAGAGAGATATTTTTTATATTTCCTGACAAATAGTATACAGTATGGAGCTATGTATACAATATGTAGTATATAGTGTGAACTCCCCACTATATATTATATGCACAGGCACAGCTTTACACAATGAGGTATATACTATGTGATAGTATGTGGTATAGCACTTTGTATACAAGATATAGTGTGAATGCCCCACTAAATATGATGTACACATGCAAAGCTTCACTCTGAGCTATATACTATACAATAATATATAGTATAGAGTATGTATACATTAGTATATAGTGTGAACTCCCCACTGCATATTATATACACAGGTACAGTTTTACACTACGAGGTGTCTACTAGATGATGGTATATAGCAATGTTTCCCAAACTCCAGTCCTCATGGCCCCCACAGGTCATGTTTTCAGGATCTTCTTAGTATTGCACAGGTGATGGAATTACTATCAAGGCATCATGAATTCTCTAACCTGTGCAATACTAAGGAGATCCTGAAAACATGACCTGTGGGGGCCATGAGGACTGGAGTTTGGGAAACACTGGTATATAGTATAGTGCTATGTATACATTATATGGTATGTAGTGTGAACTCCCCACAATAGTGATGGTCCGAGTCAAAATCAGGTCACTTTAACTTGTCTCAAGCATTAGAACTGGTATTTTTAGGGGTTAAATTACTTTGGTTCACTGATCTCACACCACTGTTACACATATAGGGATGCCCTTCATCAAACATAAATTCTCTAGCCCAGCTTAAACGGGTTCTGTGCATCAGGACTGACATCAAAGTCGGCAATTAGCCTATTTTTACAGATTTGCATAAGTTACTTTTTTTAATTGGTTAAAGGGGTACTCCGGGGAGATAAAAAAAAAAAAGTTGTACTGTTCCTGCACTCATACACTATAAAGATGATATGCCCAGCGCGCTATAATAATCTTTATAACTCCTGCTCCCTGCTAGTAGCCCTGTGAATGAGACATTATCAAGGGGCTGCTATTAGAAGCTGTGAGCAGGCGATGCCCTCGACATGTCCCCTCACCTGGGACTGCAGACAGGGAGACATTATGGGGCTGGTGTGACAGGCGCTGCTTTTCACTGCACTGCTCACCCCTCTGTCTGGGATATTACAGCAGTGTGCAGCTCCTCGCTGTTATTACCCAGTCTAATAGTTGTTTCCCTGCCGACAACGGGAGTTGCCTCGCCTCCTCTCCTCAGGCTACCTGTTCCCTACATGCGGGAGCAGCACTTAGTGTATGATGTAATGACCCAGGCGGGAGGGGGTAGCAGTGAAAGAGCAGATCCTGTCACGGAATTAAAAGGGTTAAAAAGATTATGTATCTGCACTGGGCATCTCCTCTTTATAATTTGAGTGCAGGAACAGTCCAAAATAAATGTCTATCTCCCTGGGGTACCCCTTTTAAATAACTGTGGGCCAGTGATCTCACATCACTGTTATACAATAGTGATGCCCTGCATGAGATTCAGGTCACTCCAGCATGGCCCAAATGGGTTCTGGGCATGTGAACTGGCATCAAAGTGGGCAAATGGTTGTATGACTTAGTACTACTGGTTTTACTGCACCACCACACAGAAGAGGAAGACCCACATCACAGTTTCCTTCCGGATGGCCAAAGTGGTTATTAATCAGAAAAGCTGGCATCAAGGTGGGCAAATTTCAACTTTGTCGTGGGTTGAATAAGTTACTGATTTAGTTTTTTTTAGAGTTTAAGGGGTTGTCCGGCCTTAGGCTACTGTATGTACCTGCAGACTTGTGAATCCTCACATCGCAAATATTGCTCACTGTAAGATTTCTCCGATGGCGGCACAAGGAGTTGGCGGTCATGTGTAATTTGCATACTTCAGCCATATCCTGACTATATGAGCGTGACCTCCCTCAATGCAAGTGTATTAAGTGAGGCTGGATACAATCTAGTCAGAAAGTGGCTGGAAGTATGCAATTTGCATACTTGTGGTCACATGACTGCCCACTAATGGCGCTGGCACCGGAGGATCCTCACAGTGAGCAGTGTGTGCATTGTGAGGATTCACAAGTCTGCAATCACATGCAGTGACTTCAGACTTGTAACCTAAGGCCGGACAACCCCTCTAACTCTAAAAATAAACCAGTAACTTCTTCAAATCAGTACAAAGTTACAATTTTTGTCCACTTTGATGCCAGCTTTTCAGATCAGTAACCACTTTGACCATCCTGAAGGAAATTGATTATAATATGGGTGTTCCTCTTCTGTGTGCTGGTGATGTAAGACCAATATTCATTCAACCATTTAGCAACACCAGATACTTATTCAAATCTGTGAAAACTGGCTAATTGCCTACTTTGATGCCATTTTTGATACCCAGAACCCATTTGGACTAGGCTGGAATTACCTGAATTTGATGCAGGGCATCACTTTTTCTGTAATTATGGTGTGAGATCAGTGGCTCAGGGTTATATAACCCTTCAAAAACACAAGTTATTCGGCTGTGTGCCCACGATGCGTTTTTGGTGCGTTTTTTGTTGCGTATTTGCAGCGCATAAACGCTCCAGAAACGCATTGCATACCTTTTCCCATGACTTCCTATGACATTCTGCAAGTTCTGTGCACATGGTCAGGATTTTTTCTGCGCA
Source organism: Phyllobates terribilis (assembly GCF_046119375.1). Lineage (NCBI taxonomy): Eukaryota > Metazoa > Chordata > Amphibia > Anura > Dendrobatidae > Phyllobates > Phyllobates terribilis. The sequence continues at coordinate 110,950 of NW_027364909.1, read as the reverse complement.
GAAAATTTTCTAATAACTCAATTTGGTGACAGTTCTATTGCCCAGAACCTGTTTGGGCCAGGTTGGAGGAACGTGTTTGATGCGTAGTATCACTCTCTGTGTAAATCCTAAATACTTGACATTTTTTTTTCTTCAGCAGACAAAGCTTAAACGGCACAGAAGAGGGTAAGTCTGATTTCATTCTCTTATGTCCATTACTAGGACAATATCTTTATAAATACTGTGTTTTCCTGGATATAAAACCTACACCTAAAATAAGCCTTTGCATGATTTTACAGAGTTTTTGGCATATGCTTGAAATATAATCCCCAAAAATAAGCCCTAGTTACAGTTAAGGCCAGCATTAAAGTGGGTGGAGAGCAAACTGGGCAATTGACCAAGACCCCAACTCTCGTCGGTTGTGTGCCCACGATGCGTTTTTTAAGTGTTTCCGCAGCGGCAAAAACGCTGCAGAAATGCTTAAAAAACGCATGGTAGAAGGCCTGCCATGTTCCCCAATGATAATCCGCACGTGCTGTGCACATGCTGCAGAAATTTCCGCTGTGGATTATCATTGCGGAAAAAAACGCAGCACTACCAATTATTTTGCGGAAGTGCTACGTTTTCGCCGCCATTGACTTGCATTAGAACGAATGGATTACGCATCACTGTATATGTAGATGCACCTTCCATGCGTTCTAATGTGCGGCTGGTACCCAGGTCTAGAGAAGAGGAGACTCTCCTCCGGACCCGGGTACCATAGAAACTGTGAAAAAAAGAATAAAATAAAAAATAAATATGATACTTACCTTCTGGCGGCCCGCGGCGCGCTCCTCCTTGCTTGGTGGCAGTTCGCGATGGAATGAAGGACCTGCGCTGACGTCACAGTCATGTGACGGGTCACGCGACGCTGACGTCGGCAAGTCCTTCAGTTTACCACTGCCAGCAGTCGGGACGGTGAAGCAAGCCAGCATGGGCCATCGGAGGGTAAGTATATATTTATTTGTTTATTTTTTGACATTCTCTCGGGTCACACTATATGCCGGTTGCACGGATTTATATAGTGTGACCAAGTTGACAAGCACTTTCCAAGTGATGCTAAAATCGCTTGGAAAGCGCTTGACAACCCGCATGCGGAAATGCCAGTGAAGAACACTTCACTTCCGCATGTCCCTGGCAGGAAAAACGCATGCACAATCCGCATGTACAATCCGCATGTACAATCTGCATGTACAATCCGCATGTACAATCCGCATGTACAATCCACATGTACATTCCGCATGTACAATCCGCATGTACAATCCGCATGTACAATCCGCATGTACAATCCGCATGTACAATCTGCATGTACAATCCGCATGTACAATCCGCATGTACATTCCGCATGTACATTCCACATGTACAATCCGCATGTACAATCCGCATGTACAATCCGCATGTACAATCCGCATGTGCAATCCGCATGTACAATCCGCATGTACATTCCGCATGTACAATCCGCATGTACAATCCGCATGTACAATCCGCATGTACATTCCACATGTACAATCCGCATGTACAATCCGCATGTACAATCCGCATGTACAATCCGCATGTGCAATCCGCATGTACAATCCGCATGTACATTCCGCATGTACAATCCGCATGTACAATCCGCATGTACAATCCGCATGTACATTCCACATGTACAATCCGCATGTACAATCCGCATGTACAATCCGCATGTACAATCCGCATGTACAATCCGCATGTACATTCCGCATGTACAATCCGCATGTACAATCCACATGTACAATCCACATGTACATTCCGCATGTACAATCCGCATGTACAATCCGCATGTACAATCCGCATGTACAATCCGCATGTACAATCCGCATGTACAATCCGCATGTACATTCCGCATGTACATTCCACATGTACAATCCGCATGTACATTCCACATGTACAATCCGCATGTACAATCCGCATGTACAAGCCGCATGTACAATCCGCATGTACAATCCACATGTACAATCCGCATGTGTTTTTTTCTGCCAGGGAGATGCAGAAACGCTCGGGAAAAATCCTGAGCATTTCTGCATCGTGGGCACATAGCCTTAGAGGTCACCAGCGTTTTTATTCCGAGGTTAAGACTTCCTAAGGACGTTTGGTGACATCAAGGTCATTTGACCATGATCTCACCAAATTTTATTTAACCCCTTCACCCCCCAAGCTTGTTTTCATCTTTCTGCCTGCCCAATTTTTACAATTCTGACCACTTTATGAGGTAATTACTCTGGAACGCTTCAACGGATCCCACTGATTCTGAGATTGTTTTTTCATGACGTATTGTACTACACGTTAGTGGTAAAATTTGTTCAATATGACTTGCGTTTATTTGTGAAAAAAATGGAAATTTGGTGAAAATGTCGCAATTTTCAAACCTTTAATTTTTATACCCTTAACCCCTTTACAACCTTGGACGTATGAGTATGAATCCTGAACAATTTACCTCCCTCACTATTATGCCAAAACCAGAATGAGATTTTTTTTTTCACTGTACTTAATTTACATGCATAAAAGAGACAAAGCATGAACAAGAGATAATTCTGCAAAAAAAAAATCCAAAAACGCACCAAAACAACATAAATAATGCAGCAAAACCTCTGTTTTTGACCCAGCTGATTTCCTTCCAGAGATCAGTTTTGCTGCAGATTTTTGACATAAAAAAACAACATGTGTGAACAGGGCCTAAAAATTACACGCCTCAAAGTCCTCAAAACCACATTCAAGAAGTTTATTCCTTCGCAGGAATTAATGCATCACAAGAATTAATGTGGAAGGAAAAAAATTAACATTTTATTTTTTTTCTAAAATTTGTAACTTTAGCCCCAAATTTTTTATTTTCACAAATGGACTCCAAAATATTTTGTGCTATTTCTCCTGAGTGCGCCAATAACACATATGTGGGGGAAAGCTACTGTTTTGTCGCACAGCGGCTCGGAAGGGAAGGAGCACTGTTTGACTTTTTGAATGCAAAAAATGGATGGAATCGACTGCGGACGCCATGTCACTTTTGGAGACCCCCTGATGTGATTTAAAAATGGAAACCTCCATAAACTAGACCATTCAAGGCGTGGGCGAACACTGACATCTTGGGGACCCTGTGCAAGAAATGTGCCTAGAACCCCTCCTTTTATGGCATTTTATATATGTAATAAAAGAGGGCACTGTGACTAACAGAAATAACAAGAATACACTTGTTATACAGTACAGACCAAAAGTTTGGACACACCTCATTTATAGATTTTTCTGTATTTTCATGACTATGAAAATTGTACATTCACACTGAAGGCATCAAAACTATGAATTAACACATGTGGAATTATATACTTAGCAAAAAAGTGTGAAACACCTGAAAATATGTCTTATATTCTAGGTTCTTCAAAGTAGCCACCTTTTGCTTTGATGACTGCTTTACACACTCTTGGCATTCTCTTGATGAGCTTCAAGAGGTAGTCACCGGAAATGGTCTTTCAACAATCTTGAAGGAGTTCCCAGAGATACTTAGCACTTGTTGGCCCTTTTACCTTCACTCTGCGGTCCAGCTCACCCCAAACCATCTTGATTGGGATTAGGTCTGGTGACTGTGGAGGCCAGGTCATCTGGCGTAGCACCCCATCACTCTCCTTCTTGGTCAAATAGCCCTTACACAGCCTGGAGGTGTGTTTGGGGTCATTGTCCTGTTGAAAAATAAATGATGGTCCAGCTAAACGTAAATCGGATGGAATAACATGCCGCTGCAAGATGCTGTGGTAGCCATGCTGGTTCAGTATGCCTTCAATTTTGAATAAATCCCCAACAGTGTCACCAGCAAAGCACCCCCACACCATCACACCTTCTCCTCCATGCTTCACGGTGGGAACCAGGCATGTAGAGTCCATCCGTTCACCTTTTCTGCGTCGCACAAAGACACGGTGGTTGGAACCAAAGATTTCAAATTTGGACTCATCAGACCAAAGCACAGATTTCCACTGGTCTAATGTCCATTCCTTGTGTTCTTTAGCCCAAACAAGTCTCTTCTGCTCGTTGCCTGTCCTTAGCAGTGGTTTCCTAGCAGCTATTTTACCATGAAGGCCTGCTGCAAAAAGTCTCCTCTTAACAGTTGTTGTAGAGATGTTGCTGCTAGAACTCTGTGTGGCATTGACCTGGTCTCTAATCTGAGCTGCTGTTAACCTGCGATTTTTGAGGCTGGTGACTCGGATAAACTTCTCCTCAGAAGCAGAGGTGACTCTTGGTCTTCCTTTCCTGTGGTGGTCCTCATGTGAGCCATTTTCTTTGTAGCGCTTGATGGTTTTTGCAACTGCACTTGGGGACACTTTCAAAGTTTGCCCAATTTTTCGGACTGACTGACCTTCATTTCTTAAAGTAATGATGGCCACTCCTTTTTCTTTACTTAGCTGCTTTTTTCTTGCCATAATACAAATTCTAACAGTCCATTCAGTAGGACTATCAGCTGTATATCCACCTGACTTCTGCACAACACAACTGATGGTCCCAACCCCATTTATAAGGCAAGAAATCCCACTTATTAAACCTGACAGGGCACACCTGTGAAGTGAAAACCATTTTGGGCGACTACCTCTTGAAGCTCATCAAGAGAATGCCAAGAGTGTGCAAAGCAGCCATCAAAGCAAAAGGTTACTTTGAAGAACCTAGAATATAAGACATATTTTCAGTTGTTTCACACTATTTTGTTAGTATATAATTCCACGTGTGTTAATTCATAGTTTTGATGCCTTCAGTGTGAATATACAATTTTCAAAGTCATGAAAATGCGGAAAAATCTTTAAATGAGAAGGTGTGTCCAAACTTTTGGTCTGTACTGTATATATATATTCAGTCAGTCTGAAAAATTGGGAAAACTTTGAAAGTGTCCTCAAGTACAGTTGAGGCCTCTCCTCACTCCATTCATTGTTCTCTCCCCACCCCCATCATTGACCTCTCTGCACCCCCCCATTATAATCTCCCCCACTCTCCTCATTGTCCTCTCCCCACTCCATTCATTGTCCTCTACCACAGGCGCGCACTACATGCTGACGTCATCAAGCCGTGCGCGCCTGTATGAGAGAGAAAGCACTGGGCAGGAAGCAGAGGATGGATTCGTGCAGCTCCGCAGCCATTATCTTATCTCCTGTTGGCAACGGAGATGCATCAATCGCTCCCTGCCCGCTGCTCATAATGAGGGCAATTGCCCTCATTATTAGCCACCCTGCAAGGGCCCCCCTGCACCTCCGAGCCCACGTGCAGCTGCACCGACGGTATGTCCGCCCCTGTTTCATGGAATGTATATAGATGTGTGTTGAACACGTTGAACTTCCAGATGCTTCACAGAAGTTTATAATGTAGAGCCGTGAAAATAAAAAGTCACATTTTTCCCACAAAAATGTTCATTAAGCCCCAAATGTAGATTTGATGAAAGCCGGCCGGTGGGTGCAGCTCTCTGGCTCCCCCTTACCTCTCAGGTGAGTCAAGGTACTGCACCTAGAGTAAGTGGTGCCAGGAAGCTGCTACCAGGGGGGGAAAGCACGGTGGTGTGTTGTCCCTTACACGTCACCAATCCGTGACGCCACGATACAGGCACAACTCTCTGGCGCCCCCTTGCCTCTCAGGTCAGTCAAGGTACTGCACCTAGAGTGAGTGGTCGCCGGAGAGGCCGTCCTGTAGCCCTCTGGGTATTTGAGGCCCTCTTCAGTGAGGGCGGTATATATATTCCCCTGGCTGCGCCAGTAATATATATCCACACCTCTGACCGTCACTGCCAGCCTTCCTCAAATCCCCCAGATGGTATGCTGCCACCAGTTCTCGTTTGATACAAGCCCGGTCCGTTAATAGACTTGTATCGGGTCAGGAACCAACCCAGTAGCGTTTCAGCCAAGCGTTTCCGGACCAATGGATTCGTATATGCAGAGTAAAGGATACAGCCCACGATTAATTTATGATTTAATCGATTATAAGAATACACTAGATTACAAGGCTATACCATTAACTATACAATGGTATTTTGGCCAGAATAAGAAATATAGCAATTAGAAGTACAAAACACAGGAATAACAACGATAAATCAGTTACCGTTCTTGTGGTGCAAGGGAGGATTGCGATCCCACAGGTTCAAGCTTAGTTGCAGTCGTCCAGGCCTCAGTAGCACATGGCAAAGGTGCTCCTCCCACTCAGATACCTGGACCCGACGGTAGGAGTTATTCACATCATCTCCTGGGTCAAACTGAGGGGGTTTCTGACTGTCGGCTATACTAAAGTCCTGTCACGCCCACTCTTGGTGATGTCAGTTTACTAAAACCCGCCCCCCAACCAATGCTCATTTTAGGTTCATTTTAGAAAAGTACCCATAACTTTCCCTGGGGTGACCTCATCGTATCACCAGAGGTCTCATCGTGATCCTCCTCTTGTGGGGAAGCCATTGACTCTAAACATGCCTCCCCTGAGACCTTGTATATGGTTCTTCTAAATATCCAGCTTTCCAGGCCACTCAGGGATTTATGAGTCCCATGATTGTGTCCGCGGGCACCTTCCTCACATGATACATTTTATTTGGGTTCCCTAACTTGTATCGTGTGGTTAGAAATTGATAGTGTATCTTGTAGCTTTTGGGTGGCCATTTTCCACAAAGAAAGCACATGGTTCCTGGACAATGGAAAGGTTTGCAGGCATGCACAAATGGTTTGCTTTTGGTTTCCAGTGACATCAAGGTGTTAATTACCCCCCTGGGGCCTAGCTGACTCTGTCCTGCTTGGACACAGAAAAAATGGCCCATCTATTTACCATATCAAAAACGTTTCTGGAGACTGATCTCCAGAGGTGGGGGCGAATTGCTCTGTTTACCAGGGGCTGCAGAAATCTGACATGGTAGAAGCTGTGTGACAATAGGGAATATCTTCAGGTATGACGTATCATACCTAAGATGGCGGCTAACTTTCATGACACAGTAGAATTTTCACAAGGGTAAGAAAATGCACAATACAATTTGCTGTGCAGTTTCTTCTGAGTACGCCAATACCCCATATGTGGAGGAAAAGTACTGTTGCTGCGAATATCAGGTCTCGGAACAGACGTGCCATTTGAGTTTTTGAATGCAATATTGGCTGGCATCATTAGCGGATGCCATGTGGTGTTTGGGGAGTTCCTGGTGTGTCTGAATAGTGGAAAGCCATCCCCCACAAGTGAACCCATTTGGGAAACTAAACCCCTGAAGGAATGTATCTAGATGTGTGTCGAGCACCTAGAATTCCCCAATACTTCGCAGAAGTTTATAACATAACTTATGAAAAAAAAAAAATCAAATTTTTCCCAACAAAATTTTTAGCCCCAAATTTTGCATTTTCACAAGGGTAACAGGAGGAAGTGCACTTTACAATTTGTTATGCAGTTTTTCCTGAGTACACCGATGACCAATATGTGATGGAAAACTACTGTTTGGGCGCATGGCAGGGTTCGGAAGGGAAATAACTATTTGACTTCTTGAATGCAAAATTTGCTGGGATCACTAGCGGACGCCATATCGCATTTGGAGAGTCCCTGATGTGCTTAAACAATAGAAACTAGACCCCTCAAGGAATGTATCCAGATGTGTGGTGAGCAACTTGAACCCCCGGGTTCTTCATAGAAGTTTATAAAGTTGAGCTGTGAAAATAAAAAAAATCAAATTTTTACAAAAAAAATGTTCTTTTAACCCCAATTTTTTTTTTTTTCACAAGGGCAACAGGAGAAATTGCACCATACAGTTTGATGTGCAATTTCTCCTAAGTTTGCCGATACCCCATATGTTGTGGAAATCTACTGTTCGGGTGCAAGGCTCAAATGGGAAGGAACGCCATTCAACTTTTTGAATGCAAAATTGTCTGGAATCGGTAGCGCATACTATGTTTTTTTCTTCATTATTTTGTGATTCTTTAACCCTTTCCTGACTAGCAGTATATGTACGGCGCCACGGGATCGGCTTTCCCGCAAACCGCCTACATATACTTCCTCGCATCGGGCGGGCTCACAGAGACCGCCACCGCGATCAAGTGCGAGTGTTAGCTCTATATGAGGACTGACACCCTGTAGCAGTGCCCATGATCAGTGCTAGCACTGATCGCGGGCTTTTAACCCCTATGATGCTACTATCAATAGTGACAGCGACATCGAGGAGTTTCGCAGAGGGAGGGAGCTCCCTCTCTGCGCCCATCGGCGTTGTGCCGATGGTCTCCATGGTGACCCTGGGCCGAAAGATGGCCGCGGGGTCACCCAGGGGCGATGACCTGTAAGCTCCTGAATTTTATTTAAGAAAAATGTCCCGAAAAGCTAATTTATGAATCATAATAGGACCAGTTAAAACATAAATTTTTATTGACGAGGGTTTTTAAAATGTCAAAAATATGACCACGAACACACAGACACCATAAAGTGTTAGGGTGCATGCACACGGTCAGTGTTTGCTGCGGATTGGACGCAGCACACTTGGTCTGCTTCCAATCTGCAGCGGCCAGATGTTACAGCATAGTGGGTGGGATTTATATAAATCCCATGCCCACTATCCGTCTATCTGCTCCTGCGGCTCACCCGCGGAGAAGGACATGCGACACGTCTTCACAGACCGCAGCATGTCAATTTCTCTTGCTGAAATGCTAGTCTCCGCAAGAGAAATTGACATGCTGCTGTCTGTGAAGACTATACATTACACTAGTAGAATTTCTCTTCCATACTGCAAAAGAAATTCTACTAGTGTAATGTATAGGCTGCGGTGACGCCGCATGTGTTCAATAAACACATGCGGATTTACCGGTGTGCAGCGCTTTGGACGCAGCATCAGTATGCTGCTTTCAAAGCGCTGCCATTCCTGACAGTGTGCACATACCCTTACCCAAAAGAAACTTTTCAAATACCTCAAATTTCTGTATATTGACTATCTAAATGACCCTAATTTAACACCTATCAATTTCCCTGCCTAACAGCGGAGGTTGGCACCCTATCGGGAAAGCGTTACGGCGCCCCCGCTCCACGGCGGCTAGCCCTCAGATGCCCTGGATGACCCGAGTCAAATGTCTATATCCAACAGGAGAATGGAAAAAATCTTCAGGCACCACTGTGTGATATTTATATAGCTGAACACCAGCAGTGATAAAGGACAATAATAGTGGTGCAAAGGCTAAAGGATGGCATCTATGCAACAAGTAGAAAAATGAATAGCAGTACTCACCTTAGTCCTTTGGCTAAAGAGTCCTTTATTTCGATGCAGCGGTCTATCGGAGGTGCAGCGCAGACAGCGGGGAGACGAGAGGACGACGGCCGTTTTGCGTCTTACAAGCGCTTCTACACATAGGAGGAGTTTAGTATACATAATTAAAAGTTAATTGATTAACATAAAAACATTCATTAAAAAAAACATACAGATGCTATACAATATTTTAGAAAGAGACTGCCATATCTAGGTTTTCATTTAGCCCTAGTAGGGCCCTGGGCTTCTGCTTTTAATATCCATTTCCCTTCTCTTGCTAACAGGAACTGATTGTGATTTCCCCCTTGTATGGGGTATTTTAACTGTTCAATGCCTGGAAATTGCAGTACACGAGGGTTTGCATTGTGACACTCCCGAATGTGTTGAATCAATCTAGGTGAGCCTTTACCAGAGGAAATGGAATCATAGTGTTCTCTAAATCTGACAAATGGTTTTTCCAATATAATAGAATTTACATGGACAGTATAATATTATAATATAATATTTATTCCTTCTATATGAAAATAATGGTTTGTTCAAAGCTATATCACAGAGATCCGGATCACTTTCAAGTAAATGCCAATTGTTCCTTACTGCATTCTGTATTAGATCTGTGTTGGCACTTTGTTTAAAATTAAAAATACATTTTCTCTTTTGGTTAGAATCTACTTTTGCATTTTTATGTTGTTGTTTGATTAATTCATGTTGTTTTTTCTTGTGTGCTCTATCTTGTGCTTCTCTCGGTAGTGTAATTGGGTATCTATCCTCTCCTAGAGAACCTGTTAGTTCCTCTGCCTGTTTCAAAAAACCTTGATCAGTATTGTTAATTTTTCTTATGCTCAAGTATTGACTATATGGTACAGTTCTTTTAGTATGAGAAAGATGTGCACTGTCATAATGAAGTAGCATATTGGTAGCTGTTACTTTTTTTCATATAAAAGGAATAAAAATTTGGGAGATTTATTGATACATAATAGATTTAGACGCACTACCGAAAAAAAGACATAGTTAGAAGAAAATTCGTTGACTGGAAATTACAGGTGTGGTAATTGTTCTTTTTGCCAGGCACACATTACAGGGAAAAATCTAAAAATAGGAGCTATATGGCACGAAGTAAAATAATTTCTCATGCAGGACCAAACATGTGGTATATACACTGCTCAAAAAAATAAAGGGAACACTCAACACATGATCTGAATGAATGAAATCTTCTCATTGAATACTTTGTTCTGTACAAAGCTGAATGTGCTGACAACAAAATCACACATAAATCACCAATGGAAATCAAATTTATTAACCAATGGAGGCCTGGATTTGGAGTCACCCCCAAAATTAAAGTGGAAAAACACACTACAGGCTGATCCAACTTTGATGTAATGTCCTTAAAACAAGTCAAAATGAGGCTCAGTATTGTGTGTGGCCTGCACGTGCCTATATGACCTCCCTACAACACCTGGACATGCTCCTGATGAGGTTGCGGATGGTCTCCTGTGGGATCTCCTCCCAGACCTGGACTAAAGCATCCACCAACTCCTGGACAGTCTGTGGTGCAAAGTCACATTCGTGGATGGAGCGAGACATGATGTCCCAGATGTGCTCAATCAGATTCAAGTCTGGGGAACGGACGGGTCAGTCCATAGCTTAAATGCCTTCATCTTGCAGGAACTGCTGACACACTCCAGCCACATGAGGTCTGGCATTGTCCTGCATTAGGAGGAACCCAGGGCCAACTGCACCAACATATGGTCTCACAAGGGGTCTGAGGATCTCATCTCATTACCTAATGGCAGTCAGGCTACCTCTGGCGAGCACATGGAGGGCTGTGCTGCCCTCCAAAGAAATACCACCCCACACCATTACTGACCCACTGCCAAATCGGTCATGCTGAAGGATGTTGCAGGCAGCAGATCGCTCTCCACGGCTTCTCCAGACTCTGTCACATGTGCTCAATGTGAACCTGCTTACATCTGTGAAGAGCATAGGGTGCCAGTGGTGACTTTGCCAATCCTGGTGTTCTGTGGCAAATGCCAAGTGTCCTGCACGGTGTTGGGCTGTGAGCACAACCCTCATCTGTGGACTTCGGGCCCTCATACCATCCTCATGGAGTCGGTTTCTAACCGTTTGTGCAGACACATGCACATTTGTGACCTGCTGGAGGTCATTTTGCAGGGCTCTGGCAGTTCTCCTCCAGTTCCTCCTTGACCAAAGGCGGAGGTAGCGGTCCTGCTGCTGGGTTGTTGCCCTCCTAAGGCCCTCTCCACGTCTCCTGGTGTACTGGCCTGTCTCCTGGTAGCACCTCCAGACTCTGGACACTACGCTGACAGACACAGCAAACCTTCTTGCCACAGCTCGCATTGATATGTCATCCTGGATGAGCTGCACTACCTGAGCAACTTCTGTGGGTTGTAGAGTCCGTCTCATGCTACCACGAGTGTGAAAGCACAACTAACATTCAAAAGTGACCAAAACATCAGCCAGAAAGCATTGGTACTGAGATGTGGTCTGTGGTCCCCACCTGCAGAACCACTCCTTTATTGAGGGTGTCTTGATAATTGCCAATAATTTCCATCTATTGTCTATTCCATTTGCACAACAGCATGTGAAATTGATTGTTAATCAGTGTTGCTTCCTAAGTGGACAGTTTGATTTCACAGAAGCTTGATTTACTTGGAGTTACATTCTGTTGTTTAAGTGTTCCCTCTATTTTTTTGAGCAGTGTATATTATACTGTCCATGTAAATTCTATTATATCGGAAAAACCATCCGCCCTTTATTTGTCAGATTTAGAGAACACTATGATTCCATTTCCTCTGGTAAAGGCTCACCTAGATTGATTCAACACATTCGGGAATGTCACAATGCAAACCCTCGTGTACTGCAATTTCCAGGCATTGAACAGTTAAAATACCCCATACAAGGGGGAAATCACAATCATTTCCTGTTAGCAAGAGAAGGGAAATGGATATTAAAAGAAGAAGCCCAGGGCCCGCTAGGGCTAAATGAAAACCTAGATATGGCAGTCTTTTTATAGAATATTGTATAGCATTTGTATGTTTTTTTAATGAATGTTTTTATGTTAATTAGCTTTTAATTATGTATACTAAACTCCTCCTATAAAGGAAGAATCTTTTGCACTTCCTTTATAGTTTGGACCCGTAGAAGCGTTTGTAAGTCGCGAAACGGCCGTCGTCCTCTCGTCTCCCCGCTGTCTCCGCTGCACCTCCGATAGACCGCTGCATATGATTGTCCAGAATGCTATGACAAAAAGGACTTTTTAGCCAAAGGACTAAGGTGAGTGCTGCTATTCATTTTTCTATTTGTTGCATAAATGTCTATATCTCCTAACAGGAAGCTCTGTTTCTATACATAGATCACTCCTAGTGTGCTAAGGGTAAGTCATAATGCAACAAATGATAATCAATCAAATTATATGAAATTAAAGTAGTGTCATTATCACACACCTCTGTTTGAAATCACTATCTTACTGATAATAATGGAAAGAGAAGTGATTCAAAGTTCATAGTGCTATAACAATCAGGTCCATAGCAGATCAATATTTAGTTGATCAGACCTATACATTTTAAAAGATTATACCATAGTTTAAGTGCACTGTGCATGAGACAAAATTGACCATATAAATGTGATTTAACCAATTGCACCAGCAGCCCATATGGATCACACTTATATCGATTTATGAATACATATAAGGAGACTTTAATAATATCTTCCTTAGCAATGTGAGCAATTATACTTCAAGGATAATAAACCATGATAGAAACAAAGTACTTATCAATGTGTGATAAAGATCCTCTACATCGCCTCTACACGTTTCGCCCTGTTAGCTCTTCAGGAGGCCTGATGGCAGGTAAATGTGGTGGATATTTGCATGTCTGTCTGATTCAACACATGTCCTTTTATACATAAATAGGAGAACTATTGAGTATAATGGCATAAGAAGCTTTATTTCATAAATAATTCATTTAAAATTAGTACATCACATCAAAAATATGAAATATTATAAAGACAGAGACATGCAGACAAATAGTCCCAATTTTTATTGCTGACCTCTACGAAGGGTCCATCCAAGGGGTCATAAAGCATACTAGTGCAGGGATAGAGAGAGAAGCAAGTGATCAAACGGCTTACATGCAATTATACTAAGTTCATGGAGCCCACTCTACCACAAGAGCTAAATTGCACCTCACTCACCGAGTAAAGGAGAGCCCAAGTCTGAGAGGAACGGCACAGGGACTGGTCAATGGCAAAAGAGAGCCTCGACGCGCATTTCGCCGGTGATTATCCTTGGCTTTCTCAAGAGACGTGTGTGGTTGCGCTTTCAGGACCTTTAAATATGCCCCCAAGAGATCATGTGTATTGTCACGTGACTCTCCAATATGGCCGCCGAACATCAGATGAAAGGCTGCGCATGTGCTGCTGCTACCACCGCCTCCATGTGCGCGTCCCAGCCGTCATGACTTCGGCACGTGACTGGAAGTGCGGGTAAGCGCTATTCCCGGCGACGCGCTGAAGGCTTATTGACAGCTGAGCGCGGCCATAGGGCGGGAGAGACCGGGCGCATGAGCACAACATCTGCTCACAGACAGGCATAGGGGGGAAATATGTATGTAATGGACAAATCTACTCCCAAGAATCAATGTGGTAGCAAATTAAAGTGCCATCCGATCATAATAATATTCATGCATTGAACCTAATATCACAAAGTATGAGGGATTATAGCACTCAATGATAATCATAAGGATGCTAGCAAACATCAAAATGCAAAGGGGAAACATACATTATACAAAATATATGTGCATATATTCTTCGCCATCTATCCAATCTATTACAGATATCAGGATGAGAGGGGTCCACAGACAAAGTTCGTCTCTACAAATGGTATAGAGTAGACGGTTTCTAAAGCGCAATCACTATATAAAAGAAGTGAGTACAAATAATAAGAACAAATGAAAACATAGAACCATGGTCCCTAAATTAGGGACCATGGTTCTATGTTTTTATTCTTAATTTTTTAAAATTTTATTTGTTCTTATTCTTTGTACTCACTTCTTTTATATAGTGATTGCACTTTAGGAACCGTCTACTCTATACCATCTGTAGAGACGTATTCTGTCTGTGGACCCCTTCCATCCTGACATCTGCAATATATTGGATAGATGGTGAAGAATTTGTGCATATATATTTTCGTATAATTGATGGCGCCTTAAGAACCGTCTATCCCAAACCATTTGTAGAGACGAACTTTGTCTGTGGACCCCTCTCATCCTGATATCTGTAATAGATTGGATAGATGGCGAAGAATATATGCACATATATTTTTGTATAATGTATGTTTCCCCTTTGTATTTTGATGTTTGCTAGCATCCTTATGATTATCATTGAGTGCTATAATCCCTCATACTTTATGTGATATTAGGTTCAATGCATGAATATTATTATTTCCCCCTATGCCTGTCTGTGCACAGATGTTGTGCGCATGCGCCCGGTCTCCCCCGCCCTATGGCTGCGCTCAGCTGTCAATAAGCCTTCGGCGCGTCGCCGGGAATATCGCTTACCCGCACTTCCGGTCACGTGCTGACGTCATGACGGCTGGGACGCGCACATGGAGGCGGTGGTAGCCGCAGCACATACGCCGCCTTTCATCTGATGTTCGGCAGCCATATTGGAGAGTCACGTGACTATACACGTGATCTCTTGGGGGCGTATTTAAAGGTCCTGAAAGCGCAACCACACATGCCTCTTGTGAAAGCCAAGGTTAATCACTGGCGAAACGTGCGTCGAGGCTCTCTTTTGCCATTGACCAGTCCCTGTGCCGTTCCTCTCAGACTTGGGCTCTCCTTTACTCGGTGAGTGAGGTGCAATTTAGCTCTTGTGGTAGAGTGGGCTCCATGAACTTAGTATAATTGCATGTAAGCCGTTTGATCACTTGCTTCTCTCTCTATCCCTGCACTAGTATGCTTTATGACCCCTTGGATGGACCCTTCGTAGAGGTCAGCAATAAAAATTGGGACTATTTGTCTGTATGTCTCTGTCTTTATAATATTTCATATTTTTGATGTGATGTACTAATTTTAAATGAATTATTTATGAAATAAAGCTTCTTATGCCATTATACTCAATAGTTCTCCTATTTATATATATACGGTTTTGAGTAGGCACTTGTGTGTGAAGATGGGGGTTGGCCCTCCTCTTTAGACCCCCTACCCACACTATCTATTATGTGGGCCGCAGTTTGTTTACATGTCCTTTTATATAGAGCTCCCTCTCAAACAGTCTCCTCCCCAATCATTTTGATAACTTCCTGTGTAACCGCCCCTTTGATCCTCTCTAGATATAACCCCCATTACTCAATAATCGCCGCTCAGTGTGCCCTGATATAAACCACATATGAAGCAGTCAGGCTAAGATCATTTAAAGCTCAGAAAGCGCAACCCATCCACCACCATACATTATCACGGAGTACGCGCCTATCAGCCACCGCAGGAAGTGACGCTTCCCACTGATGCGATGCGTTCCGACTCAGGATGCTCACCTTAATGCTATGGAACACACAGTACTGCACATGACCGGAAACTTTACACCGGAAATAACGTGTGCAGATGAAGCAGTGCGATCCAGCCTCAGACATTCTCCTTGCTACTGTGGAGCGCACGGTACTGTGCATGACCAGAAACTCCGCTGGATAACAGCAACAACCAATTTAGGTGTGCCCAACCCTCTGATTCGCTCCAAACGGGAGCGCAACCACTGACCACCAATATACATAGCCAAAGATAAAACTGTGGATACCATATTTATCACAACTAATCTATTGGTTGATAAACGGGGAAATTGAGAGACAGATAAAATTGCAATTACTCTCTAAACCTCACCTTCAGTACTTATACATATGATAGAGTATTTTATAATCACATATATTTACAGAGCGGCAAGGCAAAAAATTATACTAAAAATAAGGGGATGATGAAGACTGATGATACAATAACTTTTTTTAGGGAGGGGTAGAGGACAAGACAAGAAGAGGGGAGAGCAAGGAGGAGCTCCATTGACCATATAGGACAATCAAATGTGTATGTGTGTATATCTGTAAATATATATACACTACAGACCAAAAGTTTGGACACACCTTCTCATTTACATATTTTTCTGTATTTTCATAACTAAGAAAATTGTACATTCACACTGAAGGCATCAAAACTATGAATTAACACATGTGGAATTATATACTTACCAAAAAAGATTGAAACACCTGAAAATATGTCTTATATTCTAGGTTCTTCAAAGTAGCCACCTTTTGCTTTGATGGCTGCTTTGCACACTCTTGACGAGCTTCAAGAGGTAGTCAACGGAAATGGTTTTCACTTCACAGGTGTGCCCTGTCAGGTTTAATAAGTGGGATTTCTTGCCTTATAAATGGGGTTGGGACCATCGTTGTGTTGTGCAGAAGTCAGGTGAATACACAGCTGATAGTCCTACTGAATAGACTGCTAGAATTTGTATTATGGCAAGAAAAAAGCAGCTAAGTAAAGAAAAACGAGTGGCCATCATTACTTTAAGAAATGAAGGTCAGTCAGTGCGAAAAATTGGGAAAACTTTGAAAGTGTCCCCAAGTACAGTTGCAAAAACCATCTAGCGCTACAAAGAAACTGGCTCATATGAGGACCGCCCCAGAAAAGGAAGACCGAGAGTCACCTCTGCTTCTGAGGAGAAGTTTATCCGAGTCATCAGCCTCAGAAATCGCAGGTTAACAGCAGCTCAGATTAGAGACCAGGTCAATGCCACACAGAGTTCTAGCAGCAGACACATCTCTTCAACAACTGTTAAGAGGAGACTTTGTGCAGCAGGCCTTCATGGTAAAATAGCTGCTAGGAAACCACTGCTAAAGACAGGCAACAAGCAGAAGAGACTTGTTTGGGCTAAAGAACACAAGGAATGGACATTAGACCAGTAGAAATCTGTGCTTTGGTTTGATGAGTCCAAATTTGAGATCTTTGTGCGACGCAGAAAAGGTGAACAGATAGGGTATGTGCACACGATGCAGAAATGAAGCAGAAAATTTCTGCATCATTTCTGCATCTCCCTGGCAGAAAAAACGCATGCAGATTGTGCATGCGTTTTTCCTGCGGAATACATGCGGATTCACATGCGTTTCCGCATGTGGATTGACAAGCGCTTTCCAGGCGATTTTAGCATCACCTGGAAAGTGCTTGACAACTAGGTCACACTATATAAATCCATGCAAACAGTATGGATTTATATAGTGTGACCCGAGAGAGTGGTAAAAATAAAAAATAAATGTATACTTTACCCTCCGATGGCCCGCGCTGTCCAGCTCACTCCGTTCTCCCTTCCGGCAACACTGAATTTAAAGACCTGCCGACGTCAGCGTCACGTGACCTGTCACATGACTCTGACGTCAGCGCAGGTCCTTCAACTCACTGCAAAGTGCCGGGAACCAAGCAGGAGCGGTACGCGGGCCGACAGTAGGTAAGTATACATTTATTTTTTATTTTATTCTTTTTTTTACAGATTTTTTAATGGTACCTGGGTGTGGATGAGACTCTCCTCTCATCTACACCCGGGTACCATCCGCACATTAGAACGCGTGGATTACGCATCTACATATACAGTGATGTGTAATCCATGCGGTCTAATGCAAGTCAGTGGCGACGAAAACGCCGCATTTCCGCAAAATTAATGGACATGCTGCGGAGTTTTGAGCGCAGCATAAACGCTGCGGAAAAATCCGCAGCATGGGCACAGCATATGCGGATTTCCATTGGGGAACATTGCTGCCCTTCTACCATGCTTTTTTAATGCGTTTCCGCAGCTTTTCCGCAGCTGCGGAAACGCATAAAAAACGTATCGTGTGCACACAGCCATAGACTCTACATGCCTAGTTCCCACCGTGAAGCATGGAGGAGGAGGTGTGATGGTGTGGGGGTGCTTTGCTGGTGACACTGTTGGGGATTTATTCAAAATTGAAGGCATACTGAACCAGCATGGCTACCACAGGATCTTGCAGCGGCATGCTATTCCATCCGGTTTGCGTTTAGCTGGACCATCATTTATTTTTCAACAGAACAATGACCCCAAACACACCTCCAGGCTGTGTAAGGGCTATTTGACCAAGAAGGAGAGTGATGGGGTGCTACGCCAGATGACCTGGCCTCCACAGTCACCAGACCTGAACCCAATCAAGATTTGTTTGGGGTGAGCTGGACCGCAGAGTGAAGGCAAAAGGGCCAACAAGTGCTAAGCATCTCTGGGAACTCCTTCAAGATTGTTGGAAGACCATTTCCGGTGACTACCTCTTGAAGCTCATCAAGGGAATGCCAAGAGTGTGCGAAGCAGTCATCAAAGCAAAAGGTGACTACTTTGAAGAACCTAGAATATAAGACATATTTTCAGTTGTTTCACACTTTTTTGTTAAGTATATAATTCCACATGTGTTAATTCATAGTTTTGATGCCTTCAGTGTGAATGTACAATTTTCATAGTCATGAAAATACAGAAAAATCTATAAATGAGAAGGTGTGTCCAAACTTTTGGTCTGTACTGTATATATATGTGTAAATGTGTAAAAAGAACTGACCAGCACATCCTAAATGTGAACAGGTGCAAGCTGCAGAAACTGAATAAGATATATGAAAAGAAAGCACAGCAGCACTCCATTATGGCCAAAATACATAAAGACAATAAAAACGTTTGATATAAACTGTGATATTACTCAATGGACTTTACTTACAATAAACGGAGGTTCTTAGCGCATAAATTGGCCAATTCATGTGTGCCCATCAACCGCTGCAAGGTGACCTCCCGTCTGATGGGTACTTCTCTGCCTACGTGCCTCTCTTGGGCTACAAGCCTATAACTCTGGACAGAACATGTCACTTCTGGGCTAAAACACCTACAATTCAAATGGGCTGGTAGAATAGATTATACATCACCTGCTGGTTAAATGGGGGGAATGCCAGGTCAGACAGGAGGCAGTTACAACCTCCTATAGTAATATATAATAAGAAAACTGACCAGCACATCCTAAGTGTGAACAGGTGCTAGCTGCAGAAACTATATATAATGATGAAGTCTAATCCAGATAAAAAAATAGACACAAGAATTTGTGCAGCCCACAATGAGGGGACAAAAAACTAGCTTATATGGTCAGCCAAAACAATCCAGTCGATTCAAAGGTCCATCATAACGTCTCATGGTTATAAGAAACAGGCCTATGTAATTTGTTTGTTTATCCACTTAGGGGTAAGGGAATCCACTCTAAAGGTCCATTCACATTCATGTTTCAATAGGTCCTTATCCTGATCGCACCCTCTGGGGCTAGATTTCACAACCTCAATAACTGTAAAGAGAATTTCATCTACTTCACCCAGATGTGTTGTTCTCATATGTCTTGACAGTGGGGTATGTCGATCATTCCTGATGTCACCCAGATGTTCACTCACTCTCCTCCTCAGTTCTCTCTTAGTTTTGCCCACATAATTAAGTGGATATGGGCAGGTTGCCATATAGATCACACCTGAGCTCTTACTGTGGAAAAAGCACGGTGGCTCAATAGTTAGCACTGCAGCCTTGCAGCACTGGGGTCCTGGATTCAAATCCCACCAAGGACAACATCTGCAAGGAGTTTGTATGTTCTTCCCGTGTTTGCGTGGGTTTCTTCCGGGTTCTCTGGTTTCCTCCCACACTCCAAAGACATACTGATAGGGAATTTAGATTGTGAGCCCCAATGGGGACAGCGATGATAATGTATGTAAAGTGCTGTGAAATATGTTAGCGCTATATAAAAATAAAGATTATTAATATTGTTAATATTTTACCCATGCGGAATCAAACACAAAATTTCAAAATGGATTTCCAAAAAATCAATCTAATATTAAATTTGCAAAAAAAATAACATGTACCTCCTATGCTCCTAGCCACATCTGTACCAAAATTCAAGTTGGCATCTCAATGGGATCATACTTAACCCCTTAACCCCCGAGGGTGGTTTGCACGTTAATGACCAGGCCAATTTTTACAATTCTGACCCCTGTCACTTTATGAGGTAATTACTCTGGAACGCTTCAACGGATCCCCCTGATTCTGAGATTGTTTTTTTCGTGACATATTGTACTTCATGATTGTGGTAACATTTCTTCGATATCACTTGCGTTTATTTGTGAAAAAAACGGAAATTTGGTGAAAATGTTGAAAATTTTGCAATTTTCACAATTTGAATTTTCCCACATGTCTACTTTACATCAGCACAATTTTGGAACCAAAATTTTTTTCTGTTAGGGAGCTATAAAGGTTAAAAGTTGACCAGCGATTTCTAATTTTTCCAACAAAATTTACAAAACCATTTTTTTAGGGACCACATCACATTTGAAGTCACTTTGAGAGGTCTTCATGGCAGAAAATACCCAAAAGTGACACCATTCTAAAAACTGCACCCCTCAAGGTGCTCCAAACCACATTCAATAAGTTTATTAACCCTTCAGGTGCTTCACAGGAATTTTTGGAATGTGGAAGAAAAAAATGAACATTTAACTCTTTTCACAAAAATGTTACTTTAGACCCAATTTTTTTTATTTTCACAGGGGTAACAAAAAATGGACCCCAAAATTTGTTGTGCAATTTCCCCTGGGCACGCAGATACCCCATATGTGGGAAAAAACACTGTTTGGGCACACGGCAGGGCTCGGAAGGGAAGGAGCGCCATTTGACTTTTTCATTGTAAAATTTGCTTGAATAATTAGCGGACGCCATGTTGCGTTTGGAGAGCCCCTTTGTGCCCAAACATTGGAGCTCCCCCACAAGTGACCCCATTTTGGAAACTAGACCCCCAAAGGCACCTATCTAGATTCATAGTGAGCACTTGGAACCCCCAGGTGCTTCACAAATTGATTCGTAAAAATGAAAAAGTGAAAAAAAAAACACTTTTTCATTTTTATGAATCAATTTGTGAAGCACCTGGGGGCTCCAAGTGCTCACTATGCATCTAGATAGGTGCCTTGGGGGGTCTAGTTTACAAAATGGGGTCACTTGTGGGGGAGCTCCAATGTTTGGGCACACAGGGGCTCTCCAAACGCAACATGGTGTCCGCTAACAATTTGAGCCGACAATTTGTTAGCGGACACCATGTTGCATTTGGAGAGTCCTTGTGTGCCCAAACATTGGAGCTCCCCCACAAGTGACCTCGTTTTGGAAACTAGACCCTCCAAGGCAGCTATCTAGATGCATAGTGAGCAGTTGGAACCCCCAGGTGCTTCACAAATTGATTTGTAAAAATGAAAAAGTGGAAAAAAAATCCTTTTCCATTTTTACGAATCAATTTGTGAAGCACCTAAGGGTTCCAAGTGCTGACTATGCATCTAGATAGGTGCCTTGGGTGGTCTAGTTTCCAAAATGGGGTCACTTGTGGGGGAGCTCCAAACGCAACATGGCGTCCTCTAACAATTTGAGCCGATTTTCCATTCAATTTGTTAGCGGACACCATGTCGCGTTTGGAGAGCCCCTGATTTGTTAGCGGACACCATGTCGCGTTTGGAGAGCCCCTGATGTGCCTAAACAGTGGAGCTCCCCCACAAGTGACCCCATTTTGGAAACTAAACCCCTCAAGGATTTTATTAAGGTGTATAGTGAACATTTTGAACCCAGAGGTACGACACAGAATTTGATAACATTAGGTCATTATATTGAATAAGTTGTCATTAGTCTTGAGCGCAAGTGCTCGCTACTTGAGTTTGCATCGGGTACTCAGGTATGCACCATGTACTGCGTGTGCTCGAGTGACATGCTTGAGTCCCCGCCCGGATGTTTCACGGTTATTAGACACCCAAAAAAAAACATGCGGGGATCGCTCATGCATGGCAGACAATCCCCGCAAAGTTTTTTGGGCCGTGAAGCTTATGGGGCGGAGACTCGAGCATGTCACTTAAATACCCACGATACTCAATGCATACCAGAGCACCCGATGCAAAATCAAGTAGCGAGCACTTGCGCTCAACACTAGTCGCCTTATTGTCATGTTTTTTTCTTTTGTAAAAAATCACAACCCCATCACAACCCTAACCCCAACCCAGCCCTAACCCTAGCACAACCCTAACCCTAGCACAACCCTAACCTGAGAGTTTATTTTTTACGTCGTTCCTCATGCGGTATAAGTGATTAGACGACCTTATTCTTCGGGTCGGTGAGACTACAGCGATACCAGAATCCTATGGGGTTTTTCTGACTGACAGCTGTCACACACTAAAAGACGCATTTTTTGTAAAATCTAGTTTTTGCATCGCCATATTTTGAGAGCTATAATTTTTCCAGATTTTGGCAGACAGTCATATGACGGCTCGTTTTTTGCGGGATGAGTTGACGTTGTTATTGGTGCCATTTTCAGGCACGTGACATTTTTTGATCGCTTTCTATTCCGATTTTTGGGAGGCAGAATAAACAAAAACCAACAATTCAGGAATTGTTTTTTTTGTTTTTTTTATTCTGTTCCGCGTGTGGTAAAATTGATAAGGTAGCTTTATTCCTCGGGTCAGTACGTTTACAGCGGTACCACATTTATATCGTATTTCTATGTTTTGCACTTTTACATAATGAAAGCAATTTTATAGAAAAAAATATTTTTTAGCATTGCTTTATTCTGAGAGCTATAACTTTTTTATTTTTCGGCTGATGGAGCTGTGTGGCAGCTTGTTTTTTGGGGGACAAGATGACGTTTTCAGCGGTACCATATTTATTTATATTCGTCTTTTTGATCGCGTGTTATTCCATTTTTTGTTTGGCGGTATGATGATAAAGCATTGTTTTTTGCTTCGTTTTTTTTTCATTTTTTTTACCGTGTTCACTGAAGGGGTTAACTAGTGGGACAGTTTTATAGGTCAGGTTGTTCCGGACGCGGCGATACCAAATATGTGTACTTTTATTGTTTGTTTTGTTTTTTTTTATAATAATATTTATTGATGGGTACATTATATTTTTATTTTTGGTGGATTATTTTTTTTATTTTTTTTTATATATTTTTACAATTCTTTTTTTTTTTTCACTTTCTGATAGTTTTTATACTTTATTACTTTGTCCCACTTTGGGACTTTCACTTTTTTTTCTCTGATCGCCTGCATGGCACAGGAATGCAGCACTATCCCTGTGCCATGCAGGCTGTCAGTGCTGGACAGGGAGAAGATTGCTTGGAGATGCACTGAGCATGTCCAAACAATCTTCC
The DNA here is from genome assembly GCF_046119375.1 of Phyllobates terribilis. Taxonomy (NCBI): domain Eukaryota; kingdom Metazoa; phylum Chordata; class Amphibia; order Anura; family Dendrobatidae; genus Phyllobates; species Phyllobates terribilis. The sequence continues at coordinate 87,473 of NW_027364909.1, read as the reverse complement.
TGCTGTCTGGTGACCCGGATGTTGTCATGACGACATCGGGTTGTCATGGCAACATCCTGGAAGCCACGGCAGACAGCGCTGGAAGCCAGAAGAGGAGGTGAGTATCTGCGATCACCTCCCCTTGCCCCCGCAATGCTGCGGTCGACTTCGATCGCAGCATCGCGGGGGTTAATGTGCTTGGAGCGGTGCCTGACCGCTCCCTGCACATAGTACCGGGTGTCAGCTGTGACAATCAGCTGACACCCGGCGGCGATCACGCCCGCACAGCCTGTGTGCGCTCGTGATCGCCATGATTTACTAATACGGGTCTGGCTCTAAAGTCCCAGGGCACAGACGCGTATTAGTGCGTCAGATGTTGTTAAGTGGTTAAAAAACAAACTAAAATAAAACAGTATAAACACTGTCAATTCGAAAATCTTGAATTCAGATCTGTTCAGTCTGTGGTCTAAAAGTATAAGGTCTTTTTTTACAAATAAAAAACTCATGTTTTTATAAATGTCTGCCATCACAAGAAAGAATTTGGAGTGGAAGCTGAATGGCTCTTTTTTCTACAGCTCATGGCAAAGGTGTATGTGATGGTTAAGAAGGCAGCGTGCAACGTCTTGCAGCTCGGGCTAGCCTCCAGAGGCCATATTCAGACCACATCTTAACACACCGCCAACTATTCAGCTGCAGTGAGAAAATATTCCTAACATTCAGTTCATGTACTGTACAAACCAGGACTACAAAGAAGAGGAGATTTTGTTAAAACATTAGTTACAGGAAGTAGAACCCATCACAAGAACTTCACAATACCACACTTTCATTCCACTGAGTGACACAGAAATAAAAACATTCATTCAGCAACGACAGTGAAGTCCATGAAGTGATTGAAGATGGCACAAGATTGGCAATGGTGACATAACTGGTTATGTGACCTGTGAATATGATCAGCACTGGTGGCTGCCGGCTAATGTACTCTGCCAAGATTATGCTAATGAAGAAGTAGAAGGGATTTTTCTGCATCCTTCTGGTCCGTCCCCTTCCTTTGTGTATCCAAGAAAACCAAAGCTATTAAAAGTAACCAAAAATCAGATATTAACTCAGGTGGACTCTAACACCATAACAACCATACATACTGACACAAAAGGAAACCGCCATTGTTATAAGAGATTGTTGACAAGATTAAATCTTGCCCAGTAGAAGGGACAAATTGATGAAACAAAAGGACTTACTATTAATTCAATTGTTCAGACTAGTTAATTTTGTTTTATTTTAAAGCTTGGTGATTTAACTACTATACTCTGTTTAAAAACTTGAAAAAGTACATATCTAGTGTTGTAATATTAATAATAAAAAAATTGAAACACGTGTATTTAAATAACCCTTTCTGACATTGTACGTAATAATACTGTCCTGTGCCCTGGGTCTTGTGGACCAGGTACTTATTATTACTTCTCATCTTTAATGAGGCACCGTGACCGGAGTCGTAGTGATCACATTTAAATTCTGGTGCATCTTACCTCAGGGTAGATGGCGTCGTCATCCTAGGAGGATGTCACCGCCCCCCTGCAACTATGACCGCTGTGATTGGCTGTAAGAGCACCGATCACAGGCTGGTGCCTGGCAACGCCAGGCCTCACCTGAGCCCGCTATGATTGGTGTTATCGACGATGACATCGATCGCACCAGTCACAGCGCACAGATGCGCTGTGACCTGGCTGTGACTGTCCTGCACTTCCTCATAGTAGCTGAGGACTTGTACAGGGCGGTCACGCTGTCAGATTGTGTGCCGTGCTGGGCCTTGTGGTGCGACAAAAGCCTGTGACCCCACAATTGCTGCTCCTGCTGCTAGCAAATAAAGAAGATAGAAGAAAGAAGATCCCTGCCTGATCTCTCCTCATCCACCTCAATCCCCCTCTTCCTCCTTTCCCCCTCTTTTTATCAAACTCCCCACCTCCCCCTTTCTGCCACATAGTGATGATCAGTACTTGATTTTTGGCAGATTTTTTTTTTTCGTGCGTCCTGCAGCGGCTGAGCATGGATCAATGACGCAAATCACTGATCAACGTCTGTGCTCGCTGTTTTCCAGGACTTTTTTTTGTCTCTGTCCATTCCCCCCCTCCTTTGCACTACCTCTGTGCGCACATCCAGCAGCTGCCGAGCATTACACTTTTTTTCTCCCCTCCCTTTGCACCACCTCCTTGTGCACATCCATCAGCCATCGAGCGTTAGTCAGTGATGCAGATCACTGATTCACACTCGTGTTTGCTGTTTTGCACTCCCCCTCCCTTTGCACCACCTCCGTGCGCACATCCAGCAGCCGCCAAGTGTTGCACTTGGCGCACATCTCTGATCCGCACTCATGCTTGCTGTTTTCCACTGTTTTGTTTCATAGACTTTTTTTTCTCCCCCCCCCCTTTGCACCACCTCCTGTTATTGCTTTTTTTCTTTAAAAAAAAAAAAAGTTTACACCAAGCACTCTCACACACACAACTGAATAAAGTACTGATACAAACACCACATACATGAAAAAAAAAATGTTGTCCCGCTTGTCCCACACACGGTATTCAGTGAAGGAGCCATACACTACTTTCCTTGCCTTCAACACTGACAGTAAGGGAGAGGATCCCACCTTTCTTTATTTTTCCTCATCCTCGTCCCCCTCTTCCTCCTCGGGTGATTCTGAACCGCCAAAAAGACGCCCTAGGACAGAAGCTGAACCAGCGCCAGCCATTATTGACCCCATGTGGACCTAGACCCTCGAAAATTATGAGCCACAGATTCCGCATATTCTGGTGCAATAAGGAATCAAGTTTGACACCACCCGCCTCACAGAAATAGACTTTTTCAAAGTCTTTTTCTCTGAGGATTTTTTAAACCTGATGGTGGGCGAAACTAATTTGTACGCTCAACAATTTTTGTCACAAAACCACTCATCATTTTCTAACTTGAAGTTAGAAGTTTTGGGGCCTGGTCCTTCACATGGGGATACTGAAGAAGCTAGAAGTTCATTGGAGTGTTAACGTTTTGTATAACACTCCATTGTTCCGAATGGTCATGATCCAGACACGTTTTGAGACCATCCACAAATTCTTGCATTAAATGATAATGTACGTTGTTCTCACCGAGATGATCCCAATCATCTTTTCAAAGTTCGGCCGGTCATCGAAGAACTTCAACAACAAGTCTACTGAAATGTACATGCCTCAAAATGACATCTACGTGGATGAGTCCCAAATTCATCTTAAGGGGAGGCTTAAATTCTGGCAGTACCTGCGCACTAAGAGGGCCAGGTACGAAATGAAGCTGTACAAACTGTGTGAGAGTACCTCAGGGTACACCCACAAGTTTAGGGTTTATGAAGGAAAGGACTCCTGCATTGAGCCCACTGAATGCCCCCCTGTCCTGAGAGTGAGTGGTAAAATTGTGTTGGATTTGGTGCGCCCACTGCTGGATCAAGTTTATCACCTCTACGTGGATAACTTTTATACCAACATCCCACTCTTTAAGTCCCTCTTTGTGTGAGGTACCGCAGCCTTGAAATACTGTCCGCAAAAATCAGATGCCTCTCGAAGATGCTAATTGGGCAGCTGCTCAGAAGGGGTGAGAGCAGAGCCCAATGTAGCAACCACATGCTGGTGGTCAAGTACTAGGACAAGAGGGATGTCCTTCTCTTGACCACCATACATGGTGATGGCAGCACTCCCAGCACTGTATGAGGTACCTCTACACAGGTCGTCAAACCAGATTGTGTACTGGGGGGGGAGTTGATCTCTCTGATCAAGTCCACCAGCCGTACAGTGCTTTGAGAAAGGCCAAGGTGTGGTACAAGAAGGTGGCCGTGCACATCGTACAGATGGCAATGCATAACACTTTTCTTTTATCACGATGTGCAGGCCAGACCGCTACATCGTATTTTCGGTTCCAGGAGGTAGTGATCAAGGCCCTGTTATTTGGCAGTGAGGAAGGAGCAGGCCCCAGTAATTCCGGAACTGAAGGTGCTCGTATAGTACAATGCCAACATTTCCCGGGGGAAGTCCCTCAAAGCAGAAAAAAAGGTAAGTCACAAAAGAGGTGCTGAGTGTGCTACGGAATGCGACACCTGCACTGACAAACCTGTCCTGTGTATGAAAGAATGCTTCAGCCTGTACCACACATCCATGGGCTACTAAATTCATTTCTGACTTACACAACTGATATATGACAACTAGTGTTGAGCGATACCTTCCGATATCGCGAAATATCGGATTGGATCGGACCGATACCCAAAAAATATTGGATATCGCCGATTCCGATACCGGAAACCAATGCAAGTCAATGGGACACAAATATCGAAATGAAAATAAACCCTTTCTTTCCTTGTAGGTTAATTCTACATGAAGGAAAACAACTAAGAATAATGTAGAATGTATTACATGAAAAGCCGGCAATTCAGCAGCGGCATACAACGGTACCCGACAATTTAGAACAGAAAGAATAGAGCATCACACATAGATTAGATAGATAGAAACATGTCAGTCACATATATAAGAAGTACAGTGACAGTGTTGCTTACTGTACTTGTCATTTAGTGTTAAAGGATTTATTAAAAAAAATAATAGTGTTTTCATGCACAGTCTCTTTAAAAAAGCCGGCCGGCAATTCAGCATCGATACCCGACAATTTAGAATAGAAAGAATAGAGCATCACACATAGATTAGATAGATAGAAACATGTCAGTCACATATATAAGAAGTACAGTGATAGTGTTGGTTACTGTGCTTGTCATTTAGTGTTAAAATAAAGGATTTATTAAAAAAAAAATTGGCGTGGGGTTCCCTGTAATTTTAGTCTTTAGCGGAGGTTAAGCAGATGGCTGGGGCAGATGTTTGAAGCCTGGGAAGGGGGTAATACCCACGGAGCTTCCCAGGCTACTAATATCAGCCCCCAGCTGAATACCTAGCCTTTACTAGCTATTAAAATGGGGGACCCCCAAAAAAATGATGTGGGGAATCCCCTATTTTAATAGCTAGCAAAGGCTAGGCAGACAGCTGGGGGCTGATATTAGTAGCCCAGGAAGGGTGCCATGAATATTGGCCCCCTCCCAGGCTAGAAACACCAGCCGTCAGCCGCCCCAGAAATGGCGCATCCATAGGATGCGCCAATTCTGGCACTTAGCCTCGCTCTTCCCACTGCCCTGTAGCGGTGGCAGTGGGGTAATAGGGCTGGGGTTGATGTCAGCTTATAATGCCAGCTGACATCAAGCCCAGGTTAGTAATGGAAAGGCGTCTGTAAGACACCCCCATTACTAACCCCATAGTCAAAGTTAAAAAAAAAAACACAAACACCCAGAATAAAGTCCTTTAATTGAAATAAACACACAATTCTTTATTGTTCTAAATTAAACCATACTTACCATCACGCCCATTCCAGCTAAAGCCAACGATCTCCTGCAATAAAAGTAAAATAATAAAGCAACTTCATCCTTACCTTTCGATGGTTCCCAGGATGGCTCCAGCTCTGCTACATTCACATAACAGGCTGGATCGCAGCCGAAAGCTGCCATCCAGCTTGCCATGCCGCAGACACTGAGAAGCGCAGGCATGCTTGCGCTCCTCAGTGTCTGGCTGTGACGGCATAAAGATGAGCCGAGGTCATGTCCAATGAACTCAGCTCACCTCATGCACGTCACTGACAGCGTCGGAGAATTCTACTGCGCATGCGGTGAGCGTGAGAGAATTCTCCCAAGGTGTCAGTGACGTGCATGAGGTGAGCTCATGTCCAATGAACTCAGCTCACCTCATGCACGTCATTGACAGCGTGGGAGAATTCTCCTGCACTCAGCGCTTCAGCAGGAGAATTCTCCCATGCTGGGATGGCATTGAGATGACAGGCTGGATCGCTGCTGAGCGCTGCCATCCAGCATGCCATCCTTCATAGACACTGCAGAGCGCAGGCATGCTTGCGCTCTGCAGTGTCTCTGAAGGATGAAAAGCTGGATGGCAGCGTTCAGCTGCGATCCAGCCTGTCATCTCAATGCCATCCCAGCGTGGGAGAATTCTCCTGCTCAAGAGCTGAGTGCAGGAGAATTCTCCCACGCTGTCAATGACGTGCATGAGGTGAGCTGAGTTCATTGGACATGAGCTCACCTCATGCACGTCACTGACAGCATGGGAGAATTCTCTCACGCTCACCGCATGCGCAGTAGAATTCTCCCACGCTGTCAGTGACGTGCATGAGGTGAGCTGAGTTCATTGGACATGACCTCGGCTCATCTTTATGCCGTCACAGCCAGACACTTTCTCAGAATCAGTGGGATCCGTTAAAGCGTTCCAGAGTTATTACCTCGTAAAGTGACACTGGTCAGAATTGTAAAAATTAGCCTGGTCATTAACGTGCAAACAGCCTTTAAAGGGGTTAATATTGCTTCTTTTACTTTAGTATTAAACATATAAAAGTATTGTCCCAAGGAGAGATCCCAACTTGAGTCCTTGTACAAATGTAACCAAAAACACAGGTAACACTTATACCTATTTAAAATTTTTTATAACATAGTAGCTATTGAACCTGTTCTACGCCCGAGTGGCGAGCATTTTTATTGGTATATGGTCCCCCATCCTGTTATGTGCTGCCCCTATTCTGCGCCCCCATCCTGTTATGTGCTGTCCCCATCCTGATATTTGTGCTGTCCCCATCCTGGTATTTGTGCAGCCCCCATCCTGGTATTTGTGGCTCCCCATTTTGGTATTTGTGCTACCCAATCCTGTTCCCCCATCCTGTTATGTGCTGCCCCATCTAATCCTGGTATGCATGATACCCCTCATCCCTATCCTGGTATGCATGGTACCCCCTCATCCCTATCCTGGTATGCATGGTACCCCTCATCCCTATCCTGGTATGAATGGCACCCCTCATCCCCAATCCTGGTATGCATGGCAGCCCTTATACCAATCCTGGTATGCATGGCACCCCTCATCCCAATCCTGGTATACATGGCACCCCATCCCTCATCTTGGTATGCATGGCTCCCTCATCCCCAATGCTGGTATGTATGGCCTCCTTAGCCTTATCCTGGCATGCATGGGCCCCTTACCCCCATCCTGGTATGCATGGCACTCCTCATCCCCAATCTTGGTATTCATGGCACACCATCCCTCATTCTGGTGTGCTTGGTACCCCTCATCCCTATCCTGGTATGCATGGTACCCCATCCCTCATCCCTATCTTGGTATGTATGGTACCCCCTCATCCCCATCCTGGTATGCATGGCCCCTCATTCGTATCCTGGTATGCATGGCCCCTCATCCCTATCCTGGTATGCATGGTACCCCTTCATCCCTATCCTGGTATGCATGGTATCCCCTCATCCCTATCCTGGTATGCGTGCCACCCCTCATCTTCAATCCTGGTATACTTGGGACCCCTCATCCCCAATCCTGGTATGCATGGCCCCCCTCATCCCCAATCCTGGTATGTATGTTCCCCTCATCCTCAGTCCTGGTAAGCATGGCACCCCTCATCTCCAATCCTGGTATGCTTGGCACCCCTCATATCAATTCTGGTATGCATGGCTCCCTCATCCCCAATCCTTGTATGTATGGCCCCTCAGCCTTATGCTGGTATGCATGGTACCCCTCATCCCCATCCTGGAATGCATGGCATCCCATCCCTCATCCTGGTATGCATGATACCCCTCATTCCCAATCCTGGTATTCATGGCACCCCTCATCACCAATCCTGGTATGTATGGTATCCCTCATCCTCAATCCTGGTATGTATGGTACCCCTCATCCATATCCTGGTATGTATGGTACCCCTCATCCCCAGTCCTGGTATGCATGGCAAATGTGTCTTCAGTAAAATGGCGCCGGATAGCGCGCTATGCGCATGCGCCGGTTCCGACCCCGCATTCCTGACCCAGTCTCCGGCCAGAACAGAGGCGCCGGGGCAACACACCTCCCGGTTAGGTAAGTATGAAAGTATGGCGCCCTAGATCGCAGTATGCGTTCAGTGCTTACGCTTACCGCGATCTCCGGCGCCATACACTCCTCTTACCTGTAATGGCTCCTTTTTAATTTGACTCCTCAAAAACAAAATATTAGCAAACATAATCTTGTGACATGTCAAATTAAAGCTTGTACCTTTCTAAACAGAACGGTGGGAGATCTCTTTATCTTATTTCTAACCCGAGATATGACATATCAAAAATTTATCATTATGCAAGCCCAAAATTCTAACTTTTTCAAAACTTTAGAAATCTATATAAAATTAACTACCTTATTTTGCAATTCACTAAATTAGCACTGAAAAAAAAACAAAGAAAAAAAAAATCCGAAGACATCAGGTAAAAAAAATATTCAGATTTGGATCACTTGACAGAAAATGACCCATATGGGGTATTTCTACATTCAGCTAAAATTGTGGGACAATTTTTTTTGTGCCATTTTTGCCCAGTGTGAAAGTGTAAAATCTGGGGCTGAAACAAAATTTTGGTGGTAAAAATTTAATTATTTTTCTTCACTGCCCAATGGTATGTGGAGTCGGTAAGCCAAACCTTCGACTCCTCAATTTCCATGACACCGACTCCACCTTCGACTCCACGACTCCGGCTCTGACACCCTCATACATGGCTCATGTTTAAGTGATAAATTTACGGTATAAATTTCCCTTCAGAGCTTTGCACTGTGCCTCAAAAGTAGTTTTGGACCACATATAGGGTATCTGCGTACTCAGGAGAAATTGCACAACACATGTTGGGGTCCATTCTCTCCTGCTATCCTTGTAAAAATGAAAAAAACTTGCGGTTAAAGCAATATTTTTGTGAGAAAAATATATATATTTTTTTTAATTTTCACAGATCAGTGTTGAAAAATTCAGTGAAGTACCTGGGGGTTCAAGGTGCTCAACACACATCTAGATAAATTCCTTAAGGGGTCTAGTTAACAAAATGGGGTCTCTTGTGGTGGGTTTCCACTCTGTAGGCACATCAGGGGCTCTCCAAATGTGACATGATGTCCTCCAATGATTTCAGCACATTTTGCATTTCAAAAGTTAAATAGCACTCCTTCCGTTCTGAGCCCTGCTGTGCGCCCACACAGTAGTTTTCCCCCATCTATGTTGTACTCTTGGGAAATTTTACAGTGTTTGGGGTCCATTTTCTCCTGTTACCCTTGTGAAAATAAAAACATTTGGGTCTAAAGTAAATTTTTTGTGAAAATAGTTAAATGTTAATTTTTTCCTTCCACATTCCTTTAGTTCCTGTGAAACAACTGAAGGAAGGGTTAATATACTTGAATGTGGTTTTGAGCACCTTGAGGGGTGCAGTTTTTAGAATGGTGTCACTTTTAGGTATTTTCTGTCATATAGACCTCTCAAAGTCACTTCAAATCTGATGTGGTCCCTAAAAATGAGAAATCGCTGGTCAACTTTTAACTTTTCTAACTTTCAAACAGAAAAAAAATATGTTTTAAAAATGATGCAGATGTAAAGTAGACATGTGGGAAATGTTATTTATTAAATGTTTTGTGTGACATATCGCTCTGATTTAAAGGCATAAAAATTACAATTTTAAAAATTGCAAAATTTTCGCCAGTTTTCAGATTTTTTTCTCTCAAATAAATACAAGTCATATCGAAGAAATTTTAACATTATTATAAAGCAGAATATGTCATGAAAAAAAGAATCTGAGAATCAGTGGGATCCGTTGAAGCGTTCCAAGGTTATTACCTCATAAAGTGACAATGGTCAGAATTGAAAAAAATGGCCTGGTTAGGAAGGTGAAAACAGGTTCTGGGTGAAGGGAATAAAAAATAATTTACAATATTTTTTTAAACCTTATTACTTAATCTCTCTATGGGACTTTCGCAGCTCTGATCACCATAATAAAGATTCTAAAGCATAGCAATGCACAAGCATTGCAGTGATTTATAAACTGTCAGTGCTAGTTAGATCATGCACTGCTCTTGATCTAATTGGCTTGCTAGCACTCGTGACCCAGATGTCATCATGACAACGTCGAGTCACCATGGCAATGATCGGCCCCTGCCTTGTAAATGCCGCGATCGATATTGATCGCAGTGTGTAGGGGGTTAAACTGCCCTTCAGTGAGAGCTGGGTGTCAGCTGTCAGAATCGCTGAACACCCGGCGGTGTTCGTGCTCCCACAGAGTCTGTGCGTGACAAATCTGGAAGTACTTACCAACCTGGACTTATGGATACATCGAAGGTCGTGAAGGGGTTAAAGTAAAGTCTGTTAGATGGAAGCTGTGACATAAGTGCTCAGCGCAGAGCATGGGATAATTGTGAACTTAGCCTTAAAAGCAAAATGTTATCTACTGCAAAATGGTACCAAGAAAAGCTGCCACTCAACTCACAAAAAACAAGTTTTCACTCAGTTTCATCATCATGCAGTTGAAATATACAGATTTCACTCTGCAACACCAATTGCATTCTGATTTCTGGAGAACACCTGTGCAGTCCAACCGCAACTGAGAGGGTGTAATTTCCAAAATGGCTTCACTTGCAGCAGGTTTCTGCTGTTTTGGCAACCTCGAGGCTTCTCAAATGTTACATGGCAGTCTCAAAGCATTTTTGCCAAAATTCTGCATCAGAAGTCAAGTAGCCCTCCTTTTCTTCCGAGCCCTATGGTTATGGTGTGCCCAAACAGTAGTTTCCGGCCACACATCGGGTGCCGGCATATGCAGGAGAAATTGCACAACAAATTTTGGGCTCCAATTTCTATACTTGAAAGGTTAACAAACTTTTGAATGTGGTTTTTAATACCTTGAAGGGTGCCGTTATTAAAATGTGGTCTTGATTGTGGGGTTTCTGAAATATAGGCCCCTCAGTCACTTCAGAACCGAAGTGATCCATTCTAAAAAAAAAAAAAAAAAGATTTGTAAATGTTATTGAAAAAATGCTGCTGAACATTTAAACATGTTAAGAAAAGGGATGTCAGAAATGTTGCTGACGTAAAGTAGACATGTAGTAAATGTTAGTAACTATATTTCGCATTTTGCTTGCTGGCAGGTATGAGCTTGTAAGGAGAGTCAGCGAGAGGCTGAAAGGGAAGCCTAAACCCATCTACGTGTTTGAGGAGAAGTACCCCGACTACTATTTTACTGATGGTAAGGTGTATATTTGTGTGTGTTTTGTTGTACACGTTTGTACGTATGTTTTCCTATGAAGTGCTGCATCGGGGAGTAATGTTTAGGGCTCACTCACACTGGCGTAAAACACGGCCTTGAGCTATCCAATATTTTATCGAATAGCACTCAACCCAATATTATACTAAGGGGCAGTACATAGCACCGACTATTTTCTCATGCCAATTCAGTATGAAAAAACAATTGCAGCCTGCACAGGTATGCAGCGATTGGGTTTATGAAAATGTTTTCAAATTCAATGACTGTTTTAATAAATTTAACCATCACATATGGATAATGCACAAAATGCGCATGAAATTACCTACAAGTGAGATGAACAAGGAAAATTTTTACTGTAGGCAAAAATGCAAACAATATTATAATTTAAATTTATTGAACATGAATTCTGCAACTTTATTGCAAATTAATTCTTATTCCTTTTCTTTTTCTCTTCAGTTCTCCTCTCCATGTTAATGTGGAGTGGTGGCAGGAGAACTTTAGTGGAATTAACTAAACATTCCGCAACTATGTTCTTGAATCCCAGATTGCAAAGATGTTCTTATTGACCCACTGTTTTGGCTCCAGTAATGAGTCCTATCCCGGCTGTGCCATTCTCACAAAAGCATTGGTACTTCACGCATCCTTCTTGCTGCTTAAGGAGCAATGAGAGAACTTTCAGATCACCACATATTGACCTTCCTTGATCCTTGTAATTAAAGCGGTTGTCCACTACTTTCACATTGATACCCTATCTTTAGGATAGGGCATGAATGTATGATCGGCTGGGGTCCTGAACGCGGCACCCCCGTCGATCAGCTGATATCGGTGCCTTTCGGAAGTCCTTACCTGCGGTGCTTGGCAGTCAAGTTGTAGTGGCTGGCGCTTGTTACTGCTCATCCACCTCCCATTCAATTGAATGTGCAGTACCCCCCGGCGGCCACTACAGATGGACAGCCAAGCACTGCAGGTAAGGACTTTCGGCTGGGACCGATAACAGCTGGTCGGCGAGGGTTCCCCGTCCGATCATACATGGATGCCCTTTCCTACAGGCATCAATGTGAAAGTAGTGGACAACTTCTTTAAGTTTCTTTAGAATAAAGTCAAAATTCTCATAGCATTTCTTCAAGTGCATAGAATGCTCTACAGGCACTAAAGCATACTTGCTGCCATTGTGCAGTAGCACAGCTTTCATACTTTTTCATGAATCAATAAAGAATCTCCACTTGCTCACATTGTACTCAATGTTACATTTTTCCATCAGCCTAGGAATATCACTGCAATACACTAGAGCACCGTCTTGAGTAAAGTATGGAAGGAATTCCTTTTCTCTGCTTCTGTACCAAGAATTAACAGTTAACAGGAATAGTGGGTTCTTTTCCTTTAGTCTAGAGCCTAAAAGTTGTGCAGAATATTTAGGAAGTCCTTGACTAAATCATTTTATTCAAAGTGTGAAGAAAAAGCTGTGGCTCATTGGGACTAGTATGAAACCTTCGTCAGAATCCTGCTCTTCATGTTCTGAATCAGGTGTATCTGCAAGTGTATCCAGAGATGAAAGGACAGGTATTCCTGGACCGTGAATCACAGGGCAAATCACTATGATTTCACTATGATTTCGCTACGAGTCAATGGGTGTGTGTGAAATATCGGACTGCACTCGGACTTAATCTGAGTGCAGTGTGATGTATGCGCACAGAGACAATGGAGAAGATTGAGAAATTAAGTTCTCCGTCTTCTCCACACCTGTGCTGAGATTCTCTCATGTGAGAGAATGGGATCACACTAACATGACACCCAGATCAAAATGACAGAGTGTGAGCCGAGTGTCCTTAGCATAATCAGCCCGATTCTCTCGCATGAGAGAACTTACAACAGTACAATAAACCTCATTTCAAGGCAGAAACATTACTGTGTCCAACAGGTATTACATATATCAAACTGAAATAGCTGTTGCAAAAACACCAATTTTTATAAAACATTAAGCTTAAGATTAATAGGGGTGCCCAAACTTTTTCATATAACTGTAAGAGGGATTTAGAGCCCCTTTAACATAATGTGGGTCACTTTTGGAGAAAAACTCCATAAAATGTTTTTAAAAAAGTATGTTGCTGCATCTGTAATGACTTGATAGATAATAATGTCATTATTTATCCCACACAATGAAAACAACAAAAAAGACAGTGTAAATTGAGTGTCTCCGTAATCATATTGAACCAAAATAATAGCATGAACATTATACTGCATGGTGAACACAATAAACATTAAGAACAATTGCACATTTATTCTTTGTTTTCTTCATCCTTGCTAACAAAATTGATTAAAAATGAGAAAATACCCCAAAATACTAGTAAAAAATACATACAGCACACTGGCTCGGTGTTTAGTACTGCAGCCTTGCAGCGCTGGGGTCCTGGGTTCAGATCCCACCAAGGAGTTTGTATGTTCTCCCCGTGTTTGCGTGGGTTTCCTCCGGGTTCTCCAGTTTCCTCCTATGCTCTAAAGACATACTGATAGGGAATGTAGATTGTGAACCCTGATGGGCACAGCGATGATAATGTATGTAAAACACTGTGGAATATGTTAGCGCTATATAAAAATAAAGATTATTATTATCCTATTCGGCAAATACACTGTGTTCCAAATTATTGTGCAAATAATATTTTCTCAGATTTTCCCAAATTACCTATATGAATTGCAGTCATTGTAATTTTCCAGTCAAATAACTATTAGGGTATGTGCACACGATGCAGAAATGCTCAGGATTTTTTCCTGAGCGTTTCTGCATCTCTCTGGCAGGAAAAAACGCATGCGGATTGTACATGCGGTTTCCTGCCAGGGACATGCGGAAATGAAGCGTTCTTCACATGCATTTCCGCATGCGGGTTGACAAGCGCTTCCCAAGCGATTTTAGCATCACTTGGAAAGTGCTTGTCAACTTCACACTATATAAATCCATGCAACCGGCATGGATTTATATAGTGTGTGAATGTCAAAAAATAAAAAATAAATCTATACTTTACCCTCTGATGGCCCCCGGTGTCCTGCTTCATCGGTCCCGGCTGCCGGCAGTGAAGACTTTAGGACCTTCCGACGTCAGCGTCACGTGACCCGTCACATGACTCTGACGTCAGCGAAGGTCCTTCATTCAACCGCGAAGTGCCCGGGAAGCCAGCAGGACGCAGCGCGGGCCGTCAGAAGGTGAGAATATATATATTTTTTATTTTATTCTTTTTTTTTTAATGGTACCTGGGTCTGGATGAGAGTCCTCTTATCCACACCCGGGTACCATCCGCACATTAGACCGCATGAAAAGCGCATCAACATATACAGTGATGCGGATTCCATGCGGTCTAATGCAAGTCAATGGCGGCAAAAGAGCAGCGTTTTCGCAAAATTAATTGACATGCTGCGGATTTTTGACAAAAAATCCGCATCATGGGCACAGCACATGCGGATTTCCATTGGGGAACATTGCTGCCCTTCTACCATGCGTTTTTCATGCGTTTCCGCGGCGTTTACGCAACCGCAAAAACGCCGCGGAAACGCATGAAAAACGCATCGTGTGAACTCAGCCTTAGAGTACAATTGAAAGGTTTTTGTACAAACTGCCTATGATAACAGTATAGTTTTAAAAAATAAAAAACTCAACTGCACTCAAAATGCATGTTCCAAATTATTATGCACAGCAGAGTTTTCAACCTTTTCATTTTAATAAAGAACAAAAAAATGGTCATTTTTGAAATTATAAGCATTAGCAGGTTATTACAAACTGAAATAAAACAGTTTTCAACTCAAAACTTTATTCTAGGTGATGTTACATTTGCTCATAGTACCCCTTGTTCGCAAGGAGCTTCTGAACTCTCTCGTCCATTGAATTTGTCAGGTTTTGGATGGTTTCTGCTTCCAATTGTTTTGCATGAGGACAGAATACCCTCCCAGAGCTGTTACTTAGATGTGAACTGCCTCCCGCCATCATAGACACTCCTTTTGATGATGCTCCAGAGGTTCTCAATGGGGTTGAGGTCAGGGGAGCATGGGGGTCACACCATAAGTTTGTCCCCTTTTATGCCCATAGCAGCCAGAGATGCAGATGTGTTATGTGCAGCATGAGACGGGGCATTATCATGCATGAAAATGATGTTCCTGCGGAATACACGGTTCTTCTTCTTGAACCATGGAAGGAAGTGCTGTTTGAGAAACTCAACATACATTATGGAGTTTATCTTTACCCCTTCAGGGATCCTAAAAGGGGCCGACAATCTCTCTCCCCATGATTCCAGCCCAAAACATTACTCCACCTCCTCCTTGTTAGCGCCGTAGCCGTGTTTGCATGGGGTGTCCATCAACCAGCCATCCTCCACTCCATCCATCTGGACCATCGAGATCATTCAATGCATGATAATGCCCCGTCTCATGCTGCACATAACACATCTGCATCTCTGGCTGCTATAAGCTTTGAGTGCAGTTTGAGTTTTTTATTTTTTTAAAACTATACTGTTATCATAGGCAGTTTGTACAAAAACCTTTCAATTGTACTCTAATAGTTATTTGACTGGAAAATTACAATGACTGCAATTCATATAGGTAATTTGGGAAAATCTGAGAAAATATTATTTGCATAATAATTTGGAACACAGTGTATTAAGCCGGTGACCAAATAAAGATAACAAAAAAATGACATTGTCCAGCAGAATAGATATAACATGTCTGCTATAATGAACAATACACAATGGTGTCAATTAAATCTACAGTTCATTATGCTAAAAAATCCCTTAGGCTATGTTCACGCATTTTTGCAGCGTTTTTTATGCTTTTTTTAGTGCAAATTTTCAGCTTTTTTTTTACAGTACCAGCAAAGTCTATGAGATTTCAGAAATCCCATGCACACACCTTGTTTTTTTTCCTGACTGTTTTGTCAAAGAAATGCGTTTTTGCAAAATGTAGCATGTCACTTCTTTCAGCGTTTTTGCCGCGTTATTTACTTAGTTGAAAGAAATGGGTAGAGCAAAAAACGCAAGTATCAGGTTTTGCTTCGTTTTTTGGTGCCAAAACCTCATGACTTTGAGTCAATTATTTTTTTATGCACTAAACTTTATCAGCATGCAGAAGAGACAAATGTACACTGACAAAAACGCCACAGAAAATGCTGTCAAAAACTCAGCAAAACCTGCTTTTTTTTACTTGCTTCTTTACTGCCAATAGAGCAGGTTTTTCCTGCAGAAAGAAACACATCAAAACGCATCTAGTGAACATAGCCTTGCACAGCTCTGTAGACTAAAATATATATAAGATATGACTCTCAGAATATGAAGGCACAGAAAATATTTTTTTTATCTAATTGTATGTTTCTCTATGTTAGCATTGGGGACACAGGATCATGATTGTACCTCCTTCCACTAGGAGGCTTGACCACAGGTGAAAAAATTAAGTGCGATATCTGCCTGGTGGCGTATACCCTATCTTAGGCATCATTCCCACGTTGGTATCTCCAGTACGTGTGGTGCCAGTTTTCACACGTACTGGAGGTACTTACACATCTAGAACCATTCAAATGAATGGGTCTTTGCACATGTCAGTGTGTTTTCACGGACCATGTGTCCGTGGGCAAAACACACTGACATGTCCGTTTTTTACATGCAGCACGGGCCGCAAAATGTCCCACACCTGTGCACATTGATGACACACTGATGACATCCTTGTGTCATCAGTGTGACACTTACCCGCGCCTAGGAATCAGTGGTACAGTTCCCGCTGTTCCCAAGCGCCGGGTGTTGAAGGCACGTCTCATCATAGTCCCCTGGTTGGGGAGCGATCAGCGCTAGCAACAGACAATGTTGAGAGTAATTTTCTGCTCCCGCTGACTCCAAGTGTAAAAATAAGACTAAAATAAAAAAATCCTTATACTCACCTGTCTGAAGATTAAATAAGTGTGCCACCCTGTAATCCATCTGACTGACATTTCTTCATCAGTGTGATCGGCGCCGTGAGGCGTCCGCACACGCTGAGGAGCTGAGTAGAATGATTCGCTACAGCGAGCGGGCCCCTGAACTGCGCTGAGCTCACTGAGCTGTGTCCTGTCACTCAATGATCTGCATGTATAGCTTCATGTGTAATTGTGAGCAGCGACTGTTTAAGTAGGCACAGAAGCGGGATTGTTGCACTGACTATGGCGTCATCGCTGCTCACCATCTTTGTGGAGTCCTCAAAGTCTTGGAGAACTGCACATCTGTCAGACATCCATGCCTACTCTTCAGTTATTATGTGTGGAGGCTAACCAGAATAACGATGGGAGTGTTGGAGCTGGTACTCAACCACTAGTCTCTGCTGCTCACAAAGCCTTACCAGCAAGTGCAGTACGGAGTTCCAGCAAGTGGGCACATTGCAAACCAGTCAATGAGCTGGCACTTCCATGCACTGCTGCAGAACTGCCAGAGAGGTGGCAGCTATATATGACTTGCATAAACGGGCGCTGACGCGGTTTACCTTGACCAGAAGCTCTGGCAAATCTGGGTATGTTTTCAGAAACCGCTGAACTACCACGTTGAGCATGTGTGCCAAGCATGGTACATGTGTGAGCTTGCCAAGCTTCACACCTGCCACCAAGTTGTGCACATTATCACATACGACCGTGCCTGTTTGACGGTTCAGCTTCAAAAACCACAGATCTGTCTGGTCTGTTATTCCTTTAAGTAACTCTGCCGCAGTGTGCGGTTTGTTTCCTAGACAAACTAGCTTCAGCAGAGGCTGTTGCTGCTTTGCAGAGGCAGTGCTACAGAGCTTCCTGCTGATATGTGGATGATGTGCTCTGAGATAGCACATCAGAGGTGGAGGATGAGAAGGAGTAGGAGGGGATGCAGGAACTGGTGTAGAAGGTGGAGGAAACCCTGAGAGAAGTAGGGCCAGCAATCCTCGGGATTGGGAGCACATGCGCTGTGCCAAGGTGTGACTTGGCCCCAGCCTTCACAATGTTCACCCAGTAGGCTGTTACGAAAATATAGCATCCCTGGCCACAAGCGCATGTCCACATGTCGGTCATTAAGTGGACAATGTTAGTAAGTACGTTGGTAAGGGCGCAGTTGATGTTCCTGTACACATGCTGATGCAAGGCGGGGACGCCAAATTGAAAGAAAAATTGGCGGCTGGGAACCAAGGAACGACCACCGCCATAAATTGGCGTAAATCCTCCGTGTCTGCCAGCCGAAATGGCAACACTAGAAACTTTCATTTTCGTTCCAAGCACTGAGGTAGGGACAGCTAAACGCTAGGCTGGGAGAAAGATTTGGAAGTGCCTGTTTATTATAAGTCACAAAGTGCAAAGATAGGTCAGTGTTTTGGACAGGGGATTGGGAATCGCCTAGCATAAGGGAAGAGGCAGAGGTGTCACCCAGGTGTCGGCCCACCGAGTCAGGTGCTTAGATGACATGTGCCTGATCATGCTGGTGGTGGTTACATTTTTAGTGGTCAGGCCCCTGCTGATCTTTGCATGTCATAGGTTGCAAATGGCCATTTTGTTTGTCTTAGAACTCTTTAAAAAGAGTCCCAGACTGGGGAACACCTAAGTCTTTGATGGAGAAATTCAGAAGTGTCGGTGTTCTGCGGAACAGTTGCCCGCCTTCTCCCTCTGGTCACCCCACTGCCTCTTCCTGTCTGTTTCAATGTTGCCAATCTCTCTCCCTCAGCGTTGCTGGCCTCGCTGTGCATGCCAGCTTCCTAGGTAAGGATGATGACTTTGTCATCCACCACCTCGACTTCCAGCATTGCACCTTGGTTCTCTTAATATCGTGACTTAACAACAAGACTTAACAGCTACTGTGTCTCATCATCATCTTCCTACTTATCCCAAATCCAGGGTCATTTTTTGTGGCCATGACTGCTGTAAGGTAAGTGCATCACTAAACAGCATGTCCCTCTTGGAACATGCAGGTTGATAGGCCACAATCAAGAAATCATGTTGTAAAGAGCTTCTCAGTGTGTCTGTGCAATGGTGTCAGTGTGCCGGGCACCGCCTGTCCTTTTATAATGCCTAATGGTGTTAGATGGCTAGCCAATCACAGTAATGCCACAACCAAGATCGCTACAGCATTACAGTGACTCACAGGCAATCCCCGCATGCTTATTGGCTGTGCAACAGGCGGAGGTAACGGTCCTGCTGCTGGGTTGTTGCCCTCCTATGGCTCCCTCCACATCTCCTGGTATCTGCTCCATGCTCTGGACACTGTGCTGACACACACAGCTACCCTTCTTGCCACAGCTCACACTGATGTGCCATCCTGGATGAACTTCACTACCTGAGCAACTTCTGTGGGTTGTACTGTAGACACCACCTAATGCTACTGTACATCTAGGGGTGAGAAAAATGAAAAAAGTGACCAAAACAACAGCCAAAAAGGATGAGAACAGAGAAATGGTCTGTGGTCACCACCTGCAGAACCACTCCTTTATAGGGGGTATCTTGCTAATTGCTTATCATTTCCACCAGTTGTCTGCTCCATTTGCACAACAGCAGGAAAAATTGATTCACAATCGGTGTGGCTTCATAACTGGACAGGTAGATTTCACAGAAGTGTTATTGACTTGGAGTTACATTGTGTTGTTTAAGTGTTCCCTTTATTTTTTTGAGCAGTGTATATAGGAGGCTATGTGGGGGCTCATACTGTATATAGGAGGCTATGTGGGGGCTCATACTGTATATAGGAGGCTATGCAGGGCTCATGCTGTATATAGGGGACTATGTAGGGATCATACTAAATATAGACAGTTGTGTGGGTGCTTATGTGGTATATAGAGGGGCTATGTAGATGCTTATACTTTATATAGTGGGGCTATGTGGGGGTTCATATTGTTTATGAGGCTGTGTGGGGCTCATACTGAATAAAGTGGGTTATGTTTGTGCTTGTACTGTATATAAAGGGGCTATGTGAGTGCTCATACTGTATACAGAGGGGCTATATGGGGGCTCATACTGTATTCAAGAGGCCGTGTGGAGGCTCATGTGGGATGTAGGGGGTTTTCCGCATACTTAATTCTGCTCAATATTAAGGGAGAATATTAATATAATTATAATTAATATGTTAATATTAATATTGAGCATAATTAATTCCAGCCTATTGGTTTGGCCATCAAGATCAGTCACAGTCTCTCATGTGGACCCTCAGGAAAATTAAATGCCCACCCCTGATATATGCCATCACATCTTATCCTGTATATGCCGTCTGATGTCGGTAGCCACAGTATATGATATACCAGTGACATATTGTTCCATATACTGGACGTGCACAGACATCCTGCTATATAGAGGATAAAATGTGGCTGGTGTAATATATGATGTCTGTAATCATAGGATAATATGTGACTATTGTATATTATACCGTGTGATGGCTGTAGCCACATTATGACGTATACCAGTCACATATTATTCTCCTGTATGTAATATATTATGTGTAGCTAAATGGAGAATGAGCCTGCACCACCTTCTAAGCGCATAATGACCGCACCTGAATCTTAACGGCAAATTCACATCGCATAAACCTGCGGTGCCAGCTTTAAAATGCAGAAACAATAGTCCAATAGAGAGAAGATGATGAAAAGCTGCACTCGCCGTTTATGTAAAAATAAGAGTCCTTTATTTCATATTCCGATAAAATGAATGGAAAGCAGGGAGTGCGGGGAGGAGGTGGAGGACAGCTGTGTCACATGGACCCGCAGAAGCGCTAGTCAGAGCGTGAAACAGCTGTCCTCCACCTCCTCCCCGCACTCCCTGCTTTCCATTCATTTTATCGGAATATGAAATAAAGGACTCTTATTTTTACATAAACGGCGAGTGCAGCTTTTCATCATCTTCTCTCTATTGGAATATATTATGTGTACCGACATCAGGTTGCATATACTAAATAAGATGTGGCTGGTATAATATCTGATGTTCTGTACTCTTAGTATAATATATACCATCAGATACTATACTCTATCACATCTGATATTTGTATATCATCATATTAGTACACCATCATATTATATCATATACCAGTCACATATTATCCTGTGCACTGTATGTGGTATATTGTGGCTGGTGCATGATATACGGACTACAGAGGTTATATTCAGGATAAAATGCAGCTGGTAGAATATCTCATATTCTATGCCTTTATATACAATCACATATTATCCTGTATGTGACATGGGGTGTCAGTATATCATACACCAGACACATATTCTCCTGTATACTGGATGAGCATCAGATGTTACATACAGCATAAGGGTTCATGCAGACGTCTGTGGATATCAGTCCGATCACGGACCACAATGCACGGACTGGCCACGGGTCTACCAACCAGAACAGAAATATATGAAGCTGGAACTTTGACCAGTCCGTGCATTGTGGTTCGTGATCCACATTTGTCTGCATGAGCCCTAATATGTGATATTTCACTCTATGACCATTTTTCATGTTCTAGAGTTCAGGCGTGCATTGATATCTTGTCCAAGTGAGTAAGTTTGAAAAAAACACAAAAAGCTATTCAGAGTTACCGCTTTGCAGAATCATGGATTACAATGGTCAGGTGTAACACTACTATACTTATGACCACCTTTAGGGCTCATGCACACAACTGTTTAAATGAAACGAGCGCTGTCTGTGGTTTTGAAGG
Organism: Phyllobates terribilis; assembly: GCF_046119375.1. NCBI lineage: Eukaryota > Metazoa > Chordata > Amphibia > Anura > Dendrobatidae > Phyllobates > Phyllobates terribilis. Next base: position 65,729 of record NW_027364909.1, on the reverse strand, counting down.
CTAGCGCTCATTCCCATGTTGGCAGCACGCATGATTTGCCACAGAAAATCGGATGGCGGTTGACCATTCTAGTCTATGCGTCTGTGAAAAAAATGGGACCGGACTCAGATTATCCAGACTAACATACTGGTGAAGGTGTAGAAACTTTAGTTTTCTCTCCACCTCTGAGAAAATCAGATCCCACTCTGATTAGCAAAATTGGAGCATTTTTCTCCCCAGCCTCACACTGAGTACATGCTGATGTTTAACAGCTAAGATAACTAGTTATATTGATCCTTTATCACTGACCTCTGTTCACCTACATGATTGCACTGGTACAGACAGCAACATTTATCTGTAATTGCATAGTTGAATCCCAATAACCTTGTTACCTCTAATTTATGAAGAAGTCATGTAAATATGATACCGATGGGCTGCGACTCATGGGCCACTGTTGTGTGCTGGTTGTGTTGTATGCTTTACATTGTGAAAATCGATAGCACAATTTTACCAGAGATGCCTACATATTTACATAGAACTGTAATTCAAGTGACACACAATAGAAGTTCAACCGAACAAATTGTGGGATGAAGTAGATGTCTATGATGTCTATAATACATGAGTAATATTATGTGGCATACAGTGTGCAAAGTACAAAGCTATCTTACCTATAAGCAGGTTACATTGTCGGTGATGAACACACTACTCCATAGCTGAGCCGTGCAGACAGATACAGTGATAACCGAGGTACGGGAGTACCCCGGTATGGAGGAAGGACCTGCTGAGGAATATACTAAACAATCCTCTCACTGAGAAGAGACAAACATAAGTGACATGAGCACCAATGGGAAATCTGGAACTGTGTGCTTCACTTGTGGTACCTATAAGGCTATGTTCACACATGGCATTTTTTCAGAGTTTTTTTATGCTGTATTTTACAGTACCAGCAAAGTCTGTAAGATTCCAGAAATCTCGTGCACACACCTTGTTTTTTGTTTGATCAGTATATTGTGCTTTGCATGTTTTTTTTTTTGAGAACAGAGCATGTCACTACTTTCAGCGTTTTTTCAGCATTTTTCATCCATTGGAACTAATGGGTGCTGAAAAAACACCTAGTGTGAACATAGCTATCAGGTTTTTCTGCGTTTTTAGTGAAAAAAGCAAGTAGAGCAGTATGTGAAACTCATTTATTTTTGTGGTTTTACCATCTTGTCTTGGTCACCTGAGATGGCAGTTTGGATTGTACAGTTTAATTAAATTAGTGATGCGTAAACATTGGCTCAGCTAGGTGTAAGATTGAACTATTCCTGTGGCCCATGTAAATTTTCACAGTATACGTGTGAAATTGAATAATGCCTGAGCAATTCATTGACAGATCATAATGTGAAAATAAATAGTATCATACAAACTCAATGCACTGCCAGTGTTTTAGTTAAACTATTCTTAAACAATTCACCTCCCCCACTTTTACATTTGAAATTATGGTTAACCCCTTAAGGACCAAGCCACTTTGTAGGTTAATGACCAGGCCTTATTTTTTTAAATCTGACCACTGTCACTTTATGAGTTAATGACTCTAGAACTCTTCAACGGATCCCACTTATTCTGAGATTGTTTTTTCGTGACATATTGTACTTCATGATAGTTGTAAAATTTATTAGATATGACTTGCGTTCATTTGTGAAAAAATGGAAATTTTCAAATTTAGAATTGTTATACCGTTAAATCAGAGCGATATGTCACACAAAATAGTTAATAAATAACATTTCCCACATGTCTACTTTACATCAGCACAATTTTGGAACCAAAATTTTTTTCGTTATAAAGTTATAAGGGTTAAAAGTTGACCAGCGATTTCTCATTTTTCCAACAAAATTTACAAAACCAATTTTTAGGGACCACATCACATTTGAAGTGACTTTGAGGGGCGTTTATGACAGAAAATACCCAAAAGTGACACCATTCTAAAAACTGCACCCCTCATGGAGCTCAAAACCACAATCAAGAAGTTTATTAACCCTTCTGGTGCTTCACAGGAACTAAAGCAATGAGGAAGAAAAAAATTAACACTTAACTTTTTCTCACAAAAAATTGAATTTAGACCCAATTTTTTTTATTTTCACAAGGGTAACAGATAAAAATGGACCCCAAAATGTATTGTGTCATTTCTCCTGAGCACACTGATACCCCATATGTGAGGGAAAACCTCTGTTTGGGCACACGGCAGGGCTTGGAGGGGACGAAGTGCCATTTGACTTTTTGAATTCAAAATTTGCTGGAATAATTAGTCAACACCATGTCGCATTTGGAGAGGTCCTGATGTGCCAAAACCGTGGAAAACCCCCACATGTGACCCCATTTTGGAAACTAGACCCCTCAATAAACTTATCTAGATGTGTGGTGAGCACTTTGAACTCCCAGGTGCTTCACAGAAGTTTGTAACGTAAAGCCGTGAAAATAAAAAATCTAATTTTTTCCATCAACAAAAATGTTTAGCCCCAAATTTTTTATTTTCACAAGGGTAACAGAAGAAAATGGACCTCTCATTTTGTTGTGCAATTTCTTCTGAGTTTGCCAATACCCTACATGTAATTAGGTCCAATATTTTTATTTTCACAAGCATACCAGGAGAAAATTGACTGAAAAAGTTGTGCAATTTCTCCCGAGTACGCTGATACCCCATATGTGGGGGAAAATCACTGTTTGGGCACACCACAAGGCTCGGAATGGAAGGAGCACCGTTTGACTTTTTGATCGCAAAATTGGCTGGAATTGAGAGCAGACCCCATGTCACATTTTGGAGAGCCCCTAATGCGCCTAAACAGTGGAAACCCCCCACAAGTGACCCCATTTTGGAGACTACACCGCTCAAGGAACTTATCTAAATGTGTGGTGAGCACTTTGAACCCCCAGGTGCTTCACAGAACTTTATGACATAGAGCCATGAAAATGAAAAGATCATTTTTTTTCCACCAACAAAAATGTTTAGCCCCAAATTTTTTATTTTCACAAGGGTAACAGAAGAAAATGGACCTCTCATTTTGTTGTGCAATTTCTTCTGAGTTTGCCAATACCCTACATGTAATTAGGAACTAATTTTGAGGCATAGTGCAAAGGTCAGAATGGAAGGAGCATTATATTGTAGTGCAGATTTTACTGTTATGGTTTGCAGGTGCCATCACCCACTGGGAGATTCCTTGAGGTGCCATAACAGCAGAATTACCCGTAAGTGACCCCATTTTACAAACTATGATCATATTGACACCACAGATGTCACAGAATTTTATACCATTGGGCAGTGATCAAAAAATAATTACATTTTTATCGCAAAAATTTTGCTTTAGCCCCAGATTTTACATTTTAATGGATAAAACTGGCACCAAAGTGTGTACCACAATTTCTTCTGAACTTGGCAATACCCCCCCATATGTGGCTGTACAGTACTGCTTATCCACATGTCCACACTCGGGAGGGACGGAACGCTATCTGCCTGCTGGAATGTAGATTTTCCTAGAATAGTTTGCGGACTCAATATACAGAGCCCCTAAATGCTAGAAGAGCAGAATCCCCCCCTCAGGTGACCCTATTTTGGAAATTATACCCCTGCCAAACATGTGGATGCTAACTGTGGTTTAGGCACACACTGGAGCTCAGAAGTGTGGGGGGGGGGGGGATTAGAATTTCAGAGTGCAGAATTTGCTGAATTTCTTTTGGGGGCAATTTCACTTTTCCAGATCCTTTGTGCTACCAGTGACGTGGAAGCCCCCTGTGTTTCCATTTATAGATGGATTTTTTGTGGATTGAGTTGAAGCTTTTATTGGGAACATTTTACATAACATTTGGGATCACATTTATCCTGCGCTCTATGCTGGACAATTGCTTTGGGGCTTCCATCCTAATCTCTGAGTGACGTGATTCAAATAACACCCCTGCAGGGATCCATTCACTCTAACGAGGTAGCAGAGTTACTCTGGACTCTGTCTGGCCTCTGTTCAGCGTTGTCCTTCTTTTCAGAGGTGCCCAAAACTGTGGCCGACCGCGTTTTCATGCACGCATAAAGACAGACGCCGCCGGATCACAGGTCAGACGGAGTACACAGTGCCTCCATCTGCCTCATTATAGGGAATCTTCCTTGGGGACAGTCGTGTGAAGGCTTGTTTTTTGCGGAATGAGTTGATGTTTTTATTTGTACCATTTTCGGGCACATGACATTTTTTGATCGCTTCCTATTCCAAATTTTAAGGAGGGAGAATGAACAAAAACCGGCAATTCAGGAATTGTTTTTTTTTTATGCTGTTCTGCGTGTGGTAAAATTGATCAGGCAGCTTCATTTTTCAGGTTGGTGCGATTACATGGGTACCACATTTATAGCCTTTTTTATGTTTTGGCGCTTTTACACAATAAAACCTTTTATAAAAAATTTTTTTTTTTTTGCATCGCTTTATTCTGAGAGCTATAACTTTTTCATTTTTCAGATGATGGAGCTGTATGGCAGCTTGTTATTTGCGGGACAAGATGACATTTTCACCAGTACCAACATTGTATTATATTCGTTTTTTTATCTCGTTTTATTCCACTTTTTTTCCAATGGTATGATGATAAAGCATTGTTTGCCTCTTTGTTTTTTTTGTTTTTTTTTTACGGCGTTCACTGAAGGGGTTAACTAGTGTGACACTTTTATAGGTTGGGTCGTTCTGGAAGTGGCGATACCAAATATTTGTATTTCATTTATTTATTTATTTTTTTACTTAAAAATGTGTATTTATTAGTGTAATATTTTTATTATTATTATTTTGTAATATTTTTTTTACTTTTTTACTTTGTATCTTTATGGGACTTTCACTTTTTTTCCTTTGATCACAGGTACAATGCATTGCAGTGCACTAGATTGTAATGCATTATACCTATAGTGAAAGCTACTGAGACCATACTGTGGGCATGGTCTCAGCAGCTTTCTGTAGCAAAATCCTGAACAAACCTTCCTGACAAGAGATCAGGCTTTGCTGCAGAAAAAAAAATGCACTGTGTGAGCATAGCCTAATGTTGATGTCTTCTTATATGGTAGGAGGGCCTGACAGCAACTTCTAACTTTGCAAACCCCCCTCTCTCCCCCCAAAAGCTACACCAACCACGGGTTATCCCTCCAATAGCTATGAGGACCCTCATTGAATTCTAATCCAATCAGCCAAGCTAGAAACAGAGATTTCACTTTTTTTGGCCTTTTTTTAGTACAAAAATGTCAAAGTGTTATTGCTTAATAAACTAGATATATTGGGTCAGCCTTATATTGGGAACACAGGTATTCTTGTTGTACCATCAGCTGTAATATCTCCTTACAGAAAATGTAGTAACAGTTTTTGGCCTGAACCTCTATGTGTGGTGAAGGGATGTTACCCACTTGGGAGCGTCGAAGGCAAACAGGAAGCGTTTTCATTTAAATGTCCATAGCGGTTTATTTACTTCATAAACCGGTCAAAAGCAAAATGCAAACAAAAAGCCTTTAGTGTAGGCAAAAACAAAGAAAACAGTACTTTAAGAAAAGTCTCTAGTAAACCGGTCCTGTGGTCACACAGGCTGGATAGCATCCAGTACACAGCTCAGTCGGGAAACAACCACACACAGGAGGCCTTCTCCCTCCAGATACACAGACAATGTGCCAAACAACAGCCTCCATTATATAGGCTGTTGACCACACCTAGAGGTGAGGTATGTCAGTAGCTAGACCCGTCCAACTCTCATAGCTACCAATAACCCGGTCCCAGGTGCACCAAATAATCTTCTTAGTGCTTACGTGCACTAGAGAAACACTCCGGGCTGCATCACGTAGGGCAGCCATCTCTATGACACATACCTCCCATCGACTATGCGACCATTAGCCACCTTTCAGTGGATAGTAAATTTTGTCCAGTGTAACAACATCATGAAAAGTGACAAAATGTGCCATCCACACACACGGGAGGGCATCCCAATAAAAGAATGCTTCACATGTGAATCATCCTTTTTGGTATATGCCATAAAATATCTATGTGGACTGATTTATAAATGATAACAGATTTATTAAGTACCTAACACATAAGGGACTGCATATCCTGCAAAAGTTGCAAAAAAAAAGAATAGATGCAATTTTCATATAGTCCGTCGCCAGCACGTTTTCCCATACTGTGCTGCCTATAGACTCCCGGTAAAAAGGTCTTTCAGCTCTATGCCATTTCCATCAAGCTAATTACACCATTGCTCAATTTAGATTTCAGGTATTGGAACACATTCACAACACAACGCTTAGACGAGTTGGTAATTATCAACAGGATTTAAAGCGAAAGGAAGCATTATAGATCCATCGGTTACAAACTCTTCACCCTAAGGGTCTTATGGGGAGTATCACATTTCCAGTTTTATACACTAATTTTTTCCCATCGCTTATAAATTGATTACTATATGGGTTTACTCACATCCCTCTTTCTACAGAATGGCTAGGACACAGATCATCCATATTATTGGTATATTCCTTTCCTTATAACAGTTTCTATTCCTCATTATCTTTTTTCCTTATTTCCCCTTTCTTTACAATATGGGCCTTTTTATCTTTCAACTTATAATCTTTCTCCTCTATCCTCTCTTTTTTTATTTCTCTGTTTAATGCATCCATATATTCCTCTCCCTTCCTCTTCTACCTCTAAAAGTCATATTCTCGATACGAACACCACTTTCCAATCTGTGACATACTCCTTATGCATGCACCACCCAAATACTTGGCAGAGGAATACTATCTATATGTAAGACACCTTAGGACTCCCATACACCCTGTACCCATGTGTATTTTACAAATAATCTCAGTATACATAATGCACATGTGCAGTTACTACCTCTCGTCATCCAAAACACGTCCCTTTATATCCGCCCAATATCACACGCTGATGTTAATCACATCCAATACAGGTGTATACAAATAGACCACAGAGGACATAGTAGAACTCCATAAATAGTAACTATGGCCACCTTTATCCAGCATTAACTTCACAATTTCTTGCCTGTGTTCTACTGTAAAAAGAAAGCCATTTTTGAAAGCAAACCATAAGAAATCCCATTTACAGTTTGCAAAAAGTCATGTAGGTGCCACAGCTAGCATATGTAAGAAGGTGCTCTGGGCAGATGAGATCAAAGTAGAAAATGTTGGGCTAAATTCAAATCACTGCGAGGTGGAAAACTAACACTACACATCACCCTGTAAACACCATCCCCACTATCAAACATGATGGTGGCAGCATTATGATGTGGAGTGGAAAGAGGCTTTTTTCAGCAGGGAGAGAAGATGGATGGAGTTAAATACAGAACAATCCTGGAGGAAAACCTGTTTCAAGGTGAAAAACACTTGATACTGAGGCGTAGGTTCACTTTCCAGCAGGACAACGATCCTAAACATACTGCCAGACTTACAATGGTATGGTTTAGATCTAAGCATATTCTTGTGTGTGAATGGCCCAGTCAAAGTCCAGACCTACATCCCATTGAGAATCTAAGGCAAGATGTGAAAATTTCTGTTCACAAACACTCTCCATCCAATCTCACTGAGCTAGAGCTAGTAAGGAAGGAAAGAGGGGGAAGAGCTCACCACTCTGTGTAGTCACTATATCCCGGTTGTAGACTGTGTGGAGGGTGCCTGATACTGCTAGTAGAGCACAGCCAATGGCAGGAGAATTGAAAGAGTGCGGCACTTCCAACTAACGATTTAGTAAAATTGAAATTTTATTGAAATAACATTAAAACTTTGGAATCCAAATCACATGTTAAATTCCTGATGCGTTTCCAGACTACGGCCACTGTGCACCAGAAACGCATCGGACTTTTAACATGTGATTTGGGTTGCAAAGTTTTTCAATAAAGTTCCCATTTTAGTAAATCGCTGGATGGAAGTGCCGCACTCCTTTTTGTTCTCCTTCCATGAGCTAGAGCTAGTTTGCAAAGAATGGGCAAACATAGTCTCTAAATGTTCAATGCTGGTAGAGAACTACCCCAAACGACTTGTAACAGTAATTGCATCCTACAAAGTATTGACTCAGGGGGGCTGAATACAAATGTCATTTCTGGGGCAGCTGCGAGCTGCTATTTTTAACCTAGGAAGGCAAACATGTTCAGCCACTATCCCCACGATTAGCAACCAGCAGCACTTTGGATGCAGCATATTTTTGCTGCATCCAAAAAGCTGTGTTATTATGCTGCATATTGTTTTGTCAATACATGCGGATCCACCGCATGTAATGACATTTCAATCAGTCATAATCTGCAGTGGAGAGTAACGTCTCCGCTACAAAAATTGATCTGCTGTGAGTGAGTTTGGGTATGTGCCCATGATCAGGAAATGCTGCAAGTTTGAAGATGCAGCATCAGTTCTGCAGCGGCCAGATGTTACAACATAGTGGATGGAATTTCTGTAAATTCCATGTCCACTATGCATGCATCTGAGGCTGCGGAGCACCCGTGGAAACTGACGTGCTCGTGTCTCTCAGGACCACAGCATGTAAAATTTACTTGCCGAGTCGCTAATCTCTGCAACAGAAATTTAGCAACTTTAATGTATTGAATGCTGTAAATCTGCATCCGTGAACACATGCAGATTTATCTGTGTTCACTAGAACGCAGCATTTTGGACACAAAAAAATATGCTGCGTCCAAAGCGCTGCCATGTCTGGATCGTGGGCACATAGCCTAAAATTAAAAGAAATGACTTGTGCTCCCACATTTTCATAGCCAGTAGAGGGAAAGCCGACTGCTGGGAGCTGATATTAGTAGCCGGGAAAGGGGCCATTAGCCAAAAATGTTCCCTGGCTATTAATAACAGCCCACAGCTATTTGCTTAGCCTTTCAGCAGCAGAAGGGAAGAAAGGGAGACACAGATCCATTACTAGTGGGTAGGCGGAGCCCCACAGGATAGTTCCCCTCAGATTAGAAAAAGTGACGACCGGCCCCTCCAGCTTAGGCTCCTCCTACTCCCATGTTCTTCAGTCTAAAATTTGAGGTCGCAGAGGATAGTCGCTGCCTTTGCAGCTCTTCAGAAGAATTTTTTATTTTACTCCGGAGACCTGGACTCCCCGTGGTCTAGAGGTCTCAGGGGGTCTCGGTGCTGCTGGGACCCCTGACCCTCCCCTGGCAGATCTGTGTACCCCCTAAGGAGGTTCCACGCAGAAGCCTGCCGGCCCCGGGGGATACAGGGCGCTCCCTGGTGGAGACGCACACCGCTTCTGTGGGGTCCCTGCGCGCTCCGCCGTGGGGGGGAGCAAAGGGCCACGGATCCACACATCCTTGGGGGTCCCTGTGGCGCTCAGCTGGGTAAGTGCTCTCTGTGGTCTGAGGGCTTCAGCGGCTGCTGCGGCAGCCGCTGTTACTGTTTCATGTGGTGACTGCTTTTTTTGTCCCTGCAGGAGGATATCTCCGCTGCAGGCGTTTGTGTTATCGGCAGGGGAGCGGGGACAGAGGAGCGCGGGCTCCGTTAGTAGCGGCAGCAGGGGGCGTGGCTTCGCGCCTCTCTGCTGCCTGTCATCATAGCCTCAGACAGGAAGTGCCAGGAAAGCGCGCGCTGGAGCTGACCCAGCTGTGGTAGCAGAATCACACATCCTCGGTTCCTGTACCCATTGTAAGGGGTTATTACCGCCTTATCCGCGACGCTCGCAACTGTGTGGCGGCATGTCGGATCAGGGGGCGCGGACCTCTCTCCCGGCCCGCTTCAGGATCGGTCACGCGTAACTGATATGCCGGGGTCTTCGGCGTCAGGTTCGACACTGGTCGGGGGTCTCAGTGATGTTAAAGTGGAGGCGCTCACTCGCTCCATTGACAGTCTGTCTGACCTCCTGGGTCATTGGGTATCAGCTAAGTCCCAACCGACGTCACGAGGCAAGAAGCGCCACAGGCCTGTGGTGGCGCTGTCTCCTCCGCGCAGTGCGTCGGAGGCTACGGAATCACCGACAGACTTTGCTGGTGAGATCTCCGATTCTGATGAAGAGGATCGGCAGGGTCGCTCTGCTTCGCTTTCGGGCCGCGTGGACGCCTTTATTGGAGCTATGCGGGAAGCGTTACAGCTGTCTGAAGAGGCGCCCTGGCAAGTCGGCCCGGCTGTATCAGGAGTCGTGTCGGGCTCGCTCGATGCTGCCAGCGCACGACGAACTTAACGAGGTGGTGGAGAAGGAACGCCTGTGTCCGGATAAACGCTTCCAGGGGATGCGGTGTTTTGATGCCATGTATCCCTGCTCCACGGAGACGATCGCTAATTGGGTCCCCTCTCCGGAAGTGGACGTGCCATTGTCTCAGCTGAGCAAATCCTCTTTGCTTCCTGTTAAAGGGAAGGCGAGTCTACAGGAACCGCTGGACAGAAGGACGGAGTTAGCGGCGAAGTCCATCTACGAGGCCGCGGGTCATGGATTTCGAGCGGCCTTGGGGGCCATGTGGGCTAGTGAGGCTTCTCTGCGGTGGTTGGCTCAGCTGCGGACGGCGTGGCAAGATGGGACTCCGCTGTCTGAGGTGGAAAGGCTTTTCCAGCTGTTGGAAGAGGCGGCCTGATATGGCAGGGACGCAGTGCTGGATACTACTTCGGTTCTGTCCAGGACTCAATCCTCGGCCGTCACAGTCAGGAGAGCACTGTGGCTTAAACAGTGGACTGGAGATGCAGTATCCAAACAAGGTCTGCTGAGTCTGGCGTACAAGGGCGGTCAGCTTTTTGGTTCGGACCTCATGGAGCTGATTGCTAAGGCCAAGGCCAAGGATTCGGCTTTGCCGCAGCGGAAAGCAGCGGTTTCTACGTCTGGCAAGTCAAGTTCCGGTAGTGGTCGTTGGTCCTTTCGGCCCAGGGGACGGTTCGGTCAGCCCTCTTGGAGATCGGGTCGTCCCTCGTCTTCCGGGAAAAAGACCACCCAGAAATCCCGTACTCCCTGGAAACAACATTTCCGTCAGGACAAACGGGAGGTTGACAAAAAGCCCGCTAAGGCGGACTGACGCCAGGAACCCTCTCGAAGGCTCTCGGGTGGGAGGTCGTCTGCTACAATTCGGGTCGATTTGGGCGTCCCACGTATCGGACGCCTAGGTGACGCGGGTTATGTTGGCAGGCTATTTCATAGAGTTTCATTCTCGACCCCCGGACAGGTTTCGTCAGTCATGTATCCCGTCCGAGCCCAAGCTAGCTGCCGCACTGCTGCGGGAGGTCGACTCTCTTCTGCAGCAGGGTGTGGTGGTTCCGGTTCCACCGGAGGACCAGGGAAGGGGGTTTTACTCCAACCTTTTTGTGGTTCCCAAAAAGGAGTACAAGTTTCGCCCCATTCTGGACCTAAAAGAATTGAATGTTCATGTATGGACCCGGAAATTCCGTATGGAGTCTCTTCGCTCTGTTCGTGGCGGCCCTGTCACAGTACGATTTCTTGGTGTCGATCGACATCCTCGACGCCTATTTGCATGTCCCTATCGGCAGGGCTCACCAGCGCTTCCTACATTTCGCCATAGTTCAGGCCCATTACCAATTTGTGGCCCTACCATTCGGGTTGGCCTCGGTTCCCAGGGTTTTTACAAAGATTCTGGCGCCGCTCATGGCGCTCCTTCGAAGGCAAGGAGTTACGATTCTCCCCTACCTGGACGACCTGTTAATTGTGTCGCCCACAGCGGAGGAGGCGGTGACAGCTCGCGATCTCTCCCTTCAGCACCTGGAGGACTTCGGGTGGCTGGTCAATTGGAAGAAGTCGTCATTGGAGCCGTCGCAGTCAATCCTGTTCTTGGGGATGCATTTCGACACTTTAGGGGCAGTGGTGTCCCTGCCTCCGGACAAACAAGCGAACCTGCGTCACCATGTCCAGGCTATGAGGTCGGCGATGGCGATGTCCCTTCGGAAGTGTATGCGCCTTCTGGGTCTGATGGTGGCGGCAATGAAAGCGGTACCGTTTGCACAATTTCATTCCCGGGGTCTCCAAGATCTTATTCTGACCCGTTGGGATTGATCGCTGGATCGCTGTATCGGTATCTCCCGCAGGGTGCGAGAATCTCTTGGATGGTGTTTACGTCCGGAGGCTTTATCCCTGGGGAAATCCTTCCTCCTCCCACGGATGTCAGTCATTACCACCGATGCCAGCCTGACTGGCTGGGGGGGGGTTTGGAACGATCTCTGGGTTCAGGGGGTCTGGTCGTCAGAGGAGTCTTCTCTGCCGATCAACATCCTGGAGTTGAAAGCGATATTTCTCTGCCTCCGACATTGGACGGTCCCTTTGAGCGGTCTGCCGGTCCGGATTCAGACAGACAATGCGACAGCTGTCGCGTATATCAACCATCAGGGCGGGACGAGGAGTTCCAGACTCATGATGGAGGTCTCTCGGATCCTGGTTTGGGCTGAGTCCAGGGTTCCAGCCATTTCCGCGATTCACATCCCAGGAGTGCTGAATACCATGACGGACTTCCTCAGTCGCGAGCAGGTGGATCCCGGAAAATGGAGTCTTCATCCGGATGTTTTTGCACTGCTGTGCTCCCGTTGGGGGACTTGATGGCATCCAGGCTGAACGCCAGGATTCCGACGTTCATGTCCAGGTACAGGGACCCGGAGGCTGTGGCGGTAGATGCTCTAGTGGCCCCGTGGGACCAGTTCGAACTGATTCCGCCGGTATCCTTACTTCCTCTGGTCATCCGGCGGATCAAACTCGAACGAATTCCGTCAATTTTGGTGGCGCCGGATTGTCCACGGAGGGCGTGGTATTCAACGCTGGTGTCTCTCCTGGCGGCGCCTCTGTTTCCACTGCCTCTTCGCCCGGACCTGTTAACCCAAGGGCCCATTTGTCATCCGGACCTGAAGTCGCTTTGTTTGACGGCGTGGCACTTGAGACCGAGATCTTGACCCGTCGTGGGTTTTTGGCCGAGGTCATTGCCACCTTGCGGGCAGCCAGAGGTCCAGCTACGACTAGGATTTATCACAGAACTTGGGAGGCCTTCTATTCATGGTGTTCTGGATTGTCAAGGAACCCGAGGGTTTTTTCCATTCCCAACTTCTTGGCTTTTCTGCAATGCGGTTTGGCCAAGGGTCTGGCGGTTGGTACCTTGCGGGGTCAGGTATCTTGCTTTTTCGGAAGGCGATTGCCTCGCGCAGGGATGTGCGCTCTTTTTTTCGTGGGGTAGCACGTCAGTTTCCGCCTCGGAGGGCGTTTGTGGCTCCTTGGCAGCTCAATCTAGTCTTGGAGGCTCTTCAGCATGGGCTGTTTGAGCCTATGGATTCAACTACGCTTTACTTGCTTTCTTGGAAGGTGGCCTTCCTGATGGCGGTCACCTCTTTGAGAAGGGTTTCTGAGTTGGCGGCACTGTCTTGCTCGCCCCCTTTTCTGGAGTTCCACTCGGATTGCGTGGTGCTTCGTACCCGTGGCGATTTTCTGCCTAAAGTGGTGTCGCGTTTCCACGTCAATCAGGACATCGTGTTGCCCTCCCTCTGTCCGAATCCGAAAAGTCCAAAGGAGCGAGCCTTGCACTCGTTGGATTTGGTGCGGGCTTTGAAGTTCTATCTTTCAATCACACAACGGTTTCGGAAGTCAGACTCTCTTTTTGTGATTTCTGCTGGTCGTCGGCGTGGTCAGCGGGCCTCCAAGGACACTATAGCTTAGTGGATACATTCGGCTATCCTGGAAGCGTACCGGCTCAAGGGCAAGCCTTGTCCGGTTAAGGTTCGAGCTCATTCCACGAGAGCTGTTGGTTCGTCGTGGGCTTTTCATCAGGGGGCCTCGGCAGCGCAGCTCTGCCGGGCGGCTACCTGGCGCTCCATTCACACCTTTACTAAATTTTATAAAGTGGACGTGAGTGCTTCCGCCGATGCGGCCTTGGGACGCAGGGTCCTGCAGGCGGCGGTGGTTTAGGTTATCTCTTTATCTAGTTTTGGCGCTTGTTGCTCGCTTTACTAAGTTGTTGGGGTGTTGGCGATTCTGCCACTGTTTCCCACCCTTGAGTTCTGGACTGCTTTGGGACGTCCCACTAGTAATGAATCTGTGTCTCCCTTCCTTCCCTTCTGCTGCTGAAAGACGGATTTTGGTAAGACCTTACCTGTAAAATCCTTTTCAGCGAAGGAAGGAAGGGAGACACAGCACCCTCCCATGGCAGAAGTGCATTATTGTTTTCCAGATGCGGCGCGACTCCTCTCTGATGGCGGTCATCTGGGCTGGGGTCGGCGCGCTAGGGCTCTGTTCCAGTATTGCCAGCTCATCGCAGTTGTCAGGTCCAGTGAGTAGTGCCTGGGACTGTGTGTTTTTTTTCTGTTATATGCATAACCTGTTCTCTTGCATTTCTGAATTTTCGGAAGGGGTTGTGTTGTTCCGCTGGTGTTGTCTGCTCTTCCTTAGCTTGTGTACGGACTGAAGAACATGGGAGTAGTAGGAGCCTAAGCTGGAGGGGCCGGTCGTCACTTTTTATAAATCTGAGGTGAACTATCCTGTGGGGCTCCGCCTATCCACTAGTAATGGATCTGTGTCTCCCTTCCTTCCTTCGCTGAAAAGGATTTTACAGGTAAGGTCTTACCAAAATCCGTCTTTACTGGCTAGATTACAGAGGACCCCAGAATAAAATTGACATAGGGTACCCCTATAGAATCTAACCAGCAGACAGCTGTGAGCTGATTTTAATAGCGAGAGAAGGGGCCATGTATGCTAGTCCCCGCTGAGGCTAATAATATCAGCTCTCAGCAGCCCCACTACTGACACGTCCATGAGATGCACCAAATCTGGCGCTTAGTCTATGCTCGCCAACTTGCCCTGGTGCGGTGGCAAGTGTAGTAATATGGTTGAGGTTCATGTAGGCCGTGTATTGGCAGCTGACATGAAGCCCAGGTTAATAATGGATGGTGTCTATAAGACACCCCCTTAATAACCCCGTAGTACAGTTTTTGACATTTTTTAAATAGACACGGCCAGAATGAAGTCTTTTATTTTAAATAAAATTCCACACGGTTTTTAATCTTTTATTTAAAAATAAAAAAACACTGTATACTCACTTAACTCCTAATCGCTGATGCCCTCATCTCCTGTAAGAAAGCAAAAATAAAAAAACACCATAACCCGCCATGATGATGTAATCAACAGTGTCCCACAATGATCCGGGTCACTTCTACAGCAGCCACATGAGCAATCACCAATGTGGCTGTTGTAGAAGACAGCGCTGTAATACACTGACAGGAGTGTAATCACAGTGTACATTGCTGTGCTGCAGGATAGAGGTCGCTAGAGTTCAATCAGCCGATGATTAGCTGAGAGCTCCAGTGACCTCACTTACTGCATCAGTGTTGCGTGACAAAATTCACACGCAGCATCGGTGCCACAAGTGAGGTCTCCGGAGCTCGTCAGCTGGTTTTCAGCTGATGAACTCCGGTGAACTCAGTTCCAGCAGCGCTGTACACTGCCGGGAGCGATCACGCTCCCGTCAGTGTATCGCCGGATGATCAGATTGCCGTAGTACACCCTGGGTATAGCAGACAGGTGTTTTTATTTTAATATTGATTTATTTTATTTTTTTACACAGACTACTCATCCCCTCAGCCGCACCTGATCATGCTATTGTCAACGGGAGCGGCCGTCGGATCATGGGAGGAGTAGCCTCCCCCAGGCAATTCTTTGTGCTTTTATGCCACAGTTTTGACTCATTGACTTAAATTGAGTCAGTCAAATATGAAGCAAACCTCCGCAGCAAATCCACAAATATTTTTATACCTGCATTTTTGCTGCGGACTTGACTGACTCAATTCAAGTCTATGGGTGAAAAATGCCGCAAAAACGCACAAAGAATTGACAAGCTGCCAATCTATACGCAGTGATAATTCTGACAGGATTGTCGTTGCATTAGCTGGCACACCGATTACCTAGCACTTTTGGTGCATTTCCGCATGGAAAAAACGCTGCAAAAACACATCAAAAATGTACAGTGTGCACATAGCCTAAGAGTGAACGCAGACAAGGAAAGAAGTCAGGACACCCTCTGGTCAAGGTGATCTGCAGCGGTGAGTGTATGTGTGGAAGAGGAAAACAGAGAAGCAGACAGACAGAGAAGGAAAGCGACTAAGAAGAGCTTGAGTGGTGACTGTGGAATACTCCTTGTAGGCGAGTTGGGGAAGTGAACTCTGATTCAGCAACTTAGGAGAGATCCTATGGGACTCCGTGAATGCTAAGGGTCAGCCAAAGCTTGAGAGCTGTGGGTCTAAGAAGAGACTAGTTAGCGAGATTGGGGGCACATACAGTTAAGAAGTTAGCCACAGACTCTTTCTTTACGTGGTTCTTGAATGTGGCTGAAGCTTGAGAAAGTAGGAAGAAGCAGCCAAAGAGGCTGTCTAGGAAGCTTGAAAGCTACTAATTCCAATAGTTTGTCTCTGTACTGCAACCTAAAGAAAGATGTCTCCTGCTGTACTTTGTGTAAAGTTTAAAATGTTCCTGTACACTGTGGTGGTCTCCCATTTGTGGGGTCGCGGGAAATCACAGCCACGCTAAGGCAGACCAGAGTGGGCAAGAAGTGTCCACAGCCACAACAGCAACAGACACACTGGAAACAGGCCACTGTTTTCAGTAGCATGCCGGAGTGTCAAAGTCATGACACGTGCCTACAACTACCACCTGGTGCAATGTTACACAGTCAAGAGTAGGAGATTAAATGGAGAGAGCAGTATTTGGAGGTCTGAGGGCACGAGGAACACGGGTTGTTTAGCAGCAAGAGAACGTCAGCCATAAATTTAGAGCGGACATTCCTGGAACATCCGGGGGCCTGCAATCGAACTGAGGCACTGAGAAGTGTGTCTGAATATCTTCCTATGAGAGGCAGTCGTAGGGGTAAATGCCTAGGGGACTTGGGACTGGACTCATGAAAGATGCAGAACCGGTCAGAGATTCCCAGAGGTCAGAGATGCCAGACAGGAAAGGGTTAGCTCAGGGCAAGCGAACAGTGGACATCAGAACGTGCTGTGCTATGGACTTTGAAAACAGAAAAGTTTGTGCCCAATACTGTTTCAATATGATGAAAATGGAGAGTTAAGGAAACTTCTTTATTATAATATGAATTTGATGTCCCCTAATGTGTGTGCGAAGGTTTCTGAAGTTGAAGAACCGGAGACAGCAAAGGCCTGTGACCAAAATGTGAGTGTTACGCACCACACGCATAGCACAGGTGAATCAGGACACTGTTTATTTGTAGGGTGCCAGGGTGTGTGAACACAGCAGCCCCTCACCCATGACTACTGCCCTGTGCACCATACACCAATGGTACGAGGAACAGTTCACGGTTAGAGGGAAAAATGGATTCAATGAAATTTCAACAAATTCATGATGCAAACATAACACCATTTGTAATAAAGCTAAAGTTGAAAAGAGGATTTCTTCTACAAATGGATAATGATTCTAAACACAGGGTAAAATCCATAATAGACTACCTCAAAAGGCGCAAGCTGAAGGTATCACAATCCCCTGATCTGAACATCATTGAAAATATGTGGTTAGACCTTAAAATAGCAGTGCAGGCAAGGCAACCCAGGAATCTCACAGAACTGGAAGAATTTTCCAAGGAAGAATTGATGAAAATCCCTCAAACAAGAATTGAAAGACTCTTAACTGGCTACAAAAAGTGTTTTCAAGCTGTGATACTTGCAAAAGGGGGTGCTACTAGGTACTAACCATTCAGAGTGCCCTAACTTTTACATTGGACCATTTACCTTTTTGTAATTTTTAAAATGTAAAATATGATAATATATATTTTGCCTAAAAAACAAAGGAAATCCATCATCTTTAACTTTAGGCATTTTAGAGATCATTTCATCTTCAACTTGCTTAACTGTTCACAAAAACAGTAATTTTGACCAGTGGTGCCCAAACTTTTACATGCCACCGTATTTGTGACTTGTAGAGATCGGGGCAGATTTAAATCTGCAGCATGTCAATTCTTTCAGCTTTTTGCTGCAGATTTCACTCATTCTACTGAGTTTGGAAAAAATCTGCACCAAAAAATTCATGTAAAAAACACCGCAAAAAAGCAAGTTTTTGATGACGTGTCTTTCCTGCCAAGAGGTGCAGAAATTTCTGCTCCAAATACTTAACGTGTGCACATTCCCTTGCACTTCACAAATACTTTCTACTTTGTGTTGGTATAGCATATAAAATGCAAATAAAATATATTTAATTTTGTGGGGGAGATGTGAAAAAAATGTGGAAAAGTTCACGGGATATGAATCTTGTTTCCCGACCTTCCTGTCCCAATTACTAGGGTACTGCAGCACTCCACTATTGAACCCAGAGCAGTGTCAAAAGGTTGTTGGTTGGATAGCAGATAATGCTTTCAGTGACTTTGCCACCACCACCGTCCTCTCTTCTACATGGTCAAGTCTCAGTAGCGAGACCGCAAATTCCTCACCCTGATCCTCCTTCCTCCCACCATGCCGAGTGACCGAAGACAAATGATCTCACACTTGGACACTCTGAAGAGCTGTTCACTTTTCCATTTATAGATTCGGGCCTCTCTTCCGGCCAGCTTCAAGCGGGCAAGAGGAGATCGCATGTAGCGATGCCCACATATTTAAGCAGCCACGGTCACACGAAGGCGACGGTGGGAGAATGCAATTACTGTCACAAGAGGAGGATGATGATGAGACACAATTGCCAGAAAGTCAGCAGGAGGACCAGAGTGCGGAAATCGAAGACGAGGTGGTGGATGATGAAGAACCCTTGTGAGACCATATGCTGGTGAGGTTGGCCCTGGGTTCCTCCTAATGCAGGACAATGCCAGACCTCATGTGGCTGGAGTGTGTCAGCAGTTCCTGCAAGATGAAGGTATTGAAGCTATGGACTGGCCCGCCTGTTCCCCAGACCTGAATCCGATTGAGTACATCTGGTACATAATGTCTCGCTCCATGCACCAATGTCACGTTGCACCACAGACTGTCCAGGAATTGGCGGATGCTTTAGTCCAGGTCTGGGGGGAGATCCCACAGGAGACCAACCGCAACCTCATCAGGAGCATGCCCAGGTGTTGTAGGGAGGTTACACAGGCAAGTGGAGGCCACACACAATACTGAGCCTCATTTTGACTTGTTTTAAGGACATTACATCAAAGTCGGATAAGCCTATAGTGTGTTTTTCCACTTTAATTTTGGGGGTGACTCGAAATCCATGCCGCCATTGGTTAATAAATTTGATTTCCATTGGTGATTTTTGTGTGATTTTGTTGTTAGCACATTCAACTTTGTACAGAACAAAGTATTCAATGAGAATATTTCATTCATTCGGATCTAGGATGTGTTATTTGAGTGTTCCCTTTATTTTTTTGAGCAGTGTATTTTACTTTATATACAAGTCATTATAATGGAAAGGATGCTCTTTAACATTTTTCCCATGAAAATCCACTTTGGTTTAGTTTTTGTATGTTTTATTGTGACCCTGTAAAAGTGGCAAAATACTCTGACAACATTGTTCACAGCAGTAACCTGGGAGTCAGAGATGCTTCCAGGGGTCTTCACCATGCTGTTCCCATAGATTTGGGGAATTTTTAGGCTCCCTGCAGACCTCTGGAAAAATGCTTCAGTTTCCCATAGACATACATTGGACCCATTGCCCGGGTCAAGCTCCTGAGCATTACAATTTGCTGAACCCGAGCAATGAGCATTTTAGTGCTCGCTCATCCCTACTGGTGACAGATTCCCTTTAACCCCTTAAGGACCGGGGCCTGCTCACTGGAGCGAGTCATTTACCTTGACTCCTTGGCATGAGCGGACACATGAATTACAGTGGGGGACATCTCTGTGAGTATAAGGATTTTTTATTTTAGTTTTTACACCAGGACACAGAGGGAACAGAATACTACACTCATCATTGTCCCCTGCTGGCGTATCTCGCAGCACAAGCAGGGAACTATGATGAGGACAGCATTCAGCATCCGGTGCTTGAGAATAGCACTAACTGTACACTGATTCCCAGGCGCCAGTACTGATGTCATCCTTATCAGTGTGGGACGTTTTGTGGTCTGTGCAGCGCGAAAAAAAACGGACATGTCAATGTGTTTTGACCACGGTCACGGTCTGTGGAAACACACTGACATGTGCGCAGACCCATTCATTTGGTCATCTGCTTGTGTATGTGTCTCCGATGCGTGTGAAAGCTGTCACTACACACACTGGAGACACTGACGTGTGAAAGAGCCCTTGTGTCATGCAAAATAGTTAATAAATAGCATTTCCCATATGTCTACTTTACATCAGCACAATTTTTTAAATAGAATTTTTTTTTTGTTAGGAAGTTATAAGGGTTAAAAGTTGATGAGCGATTTCTAATTTTTCCAACAAAATTTATAAAACTATTTTTTTAGGGACCGCATCTCATTTAAAGTGACTTTGAGAGGTTTGTATGACAGAAATACCCAAAAGTGACAGCATTCTAAAAACTGCACCCCTCAAGGTGCTCAAAACCACATTCAAGAAGTTTATTAACCCTTCAGGTGCTTCACAGGAACTGAAGCAATGTGGAAGGAAAAAATTAACTTTTTACTCTTTCACAAAAAAAATACATTAGACCCAATCTTGTTATTTTAACATTGTAACAAGAGATAATGTACCCCAAAAATTGTTGTGCAATTTTTCCTGAGTACGCTGCAGGGATCGGAAAGGAAGGAGCAACATTTGACTTTTTGAATGCAAAATTTGCTGGAATTGAGAGTGGACGCCATGGTGCACTTGGATTGCCCCTTATGTGCTTAAACAGTGCATAGCCCCCACAGTTGACCCCATTTTGGAAACTAAACCCCACAAGGAACTTATGAAGATGTGTGGTGAGCACCTTGAACCCCCAGATGCTTCACAGAAGTTTATGACGTAGAACAGAGAAAATAAATAAAATCAAATTTTTTCCACAAAAATTATCTTTTAGCCCCAATTTTTTTATTCACAAGGGTAGCAGGAGAAAATGGACCCTAAATTTGCTGTGCAATTTCTCATGCATTTGCCAATACCCCATGTGCGGGGCAAAACTACTTTTGAGGCAAGGTGCAAAGCTCAGAAGGGAAGGAGCGCCATATTGGCACATGCATGAGAAATTGCACAACAGATTTTGCTGGAATAGTTTGAGGGTGCCATGTCACATTGGCAGAGCCCCTGAGGTGTCAGAACAGTAGAACAACCCTATAAGTGATGTCATTTTACATGCTACACCTTTCAATTATTTCATCTAGGGGTGCACTGATCATATTGACGCCATATGAGCCTCACAAAAATTTATACCGTTCGGTGGTGAAGAAAGAATAATAACATTTTTAACACAAAAATTTTGTTTCAACCCCAGATTTTACATTTTCAAAAGAGGAAATGGGTAAAATTGGCACCAAAATTTGTCACACTATTTCTGCTGAATGTGGCAATACCCCAGATGTGGCTGTACAGTACTGCATAGCCACACGGTGAGAATCGGAAGAGAAGGAGCGCTATTTGCCTCTTCGAGCGCTGATATTCTTTGAATAGTTTGCTTACTTCATGTACAAAGCCCCTAAGTATTAGAAGAGAAGAATTCCAACTCCAGTGACCCAATTTTGTAAATTACACCCCTGCCAAAAACATGGATGCTATATGTGGTTTAGTCACACTGTGGGGCTCAGAAGGGATTGGGTCATTTGGATTTGAGAGCACATAATTTGCTGTATCTTTTTGGGGTTACAATAACAATGAGCTGGACAGTATGCTTAGTTGACAACCACACACCTCTGCAGAGTTGTTGAAAGCTGTAACAGCAGGCTGATCTGTGGCTCTCACCACTGAACCTACAGCCAGGCATGGTCGTGTGTAACAATGGCCGGAACCTGGTGGCTGCTCTGAGGCTTGGCAACCTCGCACACATACCATGCCTGGCCCATATGCTCAACATAGTAGTTCAGCAGTTTTGCAAAACCTACCTGGATCTGCCTGAGCTGCTTGTGAAAGTACGCACATGTGTGCCCATTTCAGAAAGTCAGCAACAGTTTCCGCATCCCTTGCCGTACTTAAGCAGCGTTTGCAGCTTCCAGCTCACCAACTGGTAAGTGATGTCACCACACATTGGTTGCATATGTTGGGAATGATTTGTGGGCAGCAGAGGGCAGTTGTTGAGTACCAGCTTCAACACGCCCATTGATATTCAGGTCAGCGTCCACTCATAAGACCTGATGAGTGAGCATGTGTTATGTTCTGCTACCAGAGCTAAGGAAAGAGAGGAGATCTGTCCCTACGATAGAACTCAGCTTAATCCCTACGATGTAACAGGGGACCTGATCCTGCGATCAGACCTGCTAAAGTCCTAAGCTAGTCTGTACGGAGACCTATAGATGTGGGGAAGGAATCCCTACAAGTACTAAGGACTG
This sequence comes from Phyllobates terribilis, assembly GCF_046119375.1. NCBI lineage: Eukaryota > Metazoa > Chordata > Amphibia > Anura > Dendrobatidae > Phyllobates > Phyllobates terribilis. The sequence goes on along the minus strand of NW_027364909.1, from coordinate 43,415 downwards.
GGAGGAATATGGGACACATCCTAACAGAAATAGTAGCAGACAGACGAACAAACAAAATATATAGAACATAGAGGTCAGTAGACCAAGCAAACTAACAGAGCAAGACACAGAGCACAGGCTAGCTAGAAAGTAGATATACAATGAAGTCCAGCAAAGCCAGAAGGGCGGAGCAGGCTTAAATAGGCCAACAAGGTCATGTGACCAGCAAAGGAAAAAAAAACTAAGAGCAAGGTTCTAACAGTACCCCCCCTTCTAAGAGGATCCTCCGGATCCCCTAGGACCAGGCTTATCAGGAAATCTCCTGTGAAACGCTCTGATAAGTCTGGACGCGGAAACATCATCCGACCTCACCCAAGAGTTATCCTCGGGTCCGAAACCTTTCCAGGCCACTAGATACTGCAAACTACCTCTATACAGTCTAGAGTTAAGGATGCGAGAAATTTCATATTCCCCGTCCTCCACCACCGGAGGAACAGAGGCAGAGGCGTCACAATCCGAAACAACAGCTTTTTTCAACAGAGAGACATGAAATACCGGATTAATTCTCCAGGAGGTAGGAACCTCCAACCTAACAGTAGATTGGTTGACAACCTGAAGCACCTTAAAGGGCCCTACAAACTTGGGACCCAATTTCTTAGAAGGAATCCTCAACCGCAGATTCCTAGAGGACAACCAAACCATGTCACCAACAGCGAACAAAACCTCCTGTCTTTTCCTATCAAAGTAGTCCTTAGATTTTCTGTTGGCCTCCTGAAGATTACCACGCACATCCGTCCAAACTCTCTCCAAATCACCGGAAAAATTCTCCTCCTCAGGCACGGCAGATCCCAACTTGGAGAACGACCCAAACGACGGATGTCTCCCAGAACAACAAAAAAAAGGCGAACAACCAGCAGAAGAAGATGTATGATTGTTCAGAGCAAATTCAGCAAGTGGCAGAAACTCAGACCACCCCTCTTGATTGTCTGTCACAAAACAACGCAAGAACTGCTCAACATCCTGGTTTTTCCTTTCTGTCTGGCCATTAGATTCAGGATGATATCCGGACGAGAACGATAAATGAACTCCCAACCTGTCACAAAAGGCATGCCAAAAACAAGCCACGAACTGAGGACCCCTATCAGAAACAATGTCAGTAGGAACGCCATGAAGTCTGACAATTTCCTTGACAAAGGCCTTAGCGAGAGTTTTAGCGCAGGGCAGTTTGACAAAGGGAACCAAGTGACACATCTTGCTAAAACGGTCCACGACCACCCAGATGACAGTAAAACCCTCAGAGGGGGGAAGGTCAGTTATAAAGTCCATAGCCAAATGTGTCCAAGGAGCACTGGGAACCTCCAAAGGACAAAGCAACCCCGCAGCAGGAGTATGTGAGGACTTAGATCTAGCACATATAGTACATTGACGCACCCACTTAATAACTTCCTTCTGCCATCCAGGCCACCAAAAACTGCGACCCACCAGTCTCTTGGTCTCAGAGATTCCGGGATGACCTGCCAACCGAGATTCGTGACACTCAACAAACAAATCTCTCCTAAAGGTCCCAGGCACAAACAACCTCCCATGAGGAGTGTTAGAAGGGGCATTCTCCTGTGCTTTAAGAATCTCATTTTCCAAAACGGAGTCCAAAGCAGCTATCACAACACCTTCTTGTAAAATGTTCTCCTCTTTCTCAGCACCGACTATGGGAGAAAAACTGCGAGACAAGGCATCCGCCTTAACATTCTTAGTACCAGGGATGTAAGTAACGGAGAAATTAAACCGCGAGAAAAACAGTGCCCACCTAGCCTGACGGGCATTCAGGCGCTTGGCAGCATCAAGATATATCAGATTTTTATGATCCGTAAGAACCTGAACGGGAAATTCCGCACCTTCCAAGAAGTGGCGCCAGTGTTCAAATGCGAGTTTAATAGCCAATAATTCCCGATTACCAATATCGTAATTCAGTTCAGTCTCCGAAAAATTTTTTGAAAAAAAGGCACAGGGATGTAATCCATCCCCGTTATCCTGAGACAATACTGCGCCAACCCCCACAGAGGAAGCATCAACCTCAACCAAAAACGGCCTAGTAACATCAGGCTGCATAAGGATGGGAGCAGAGGTGAACCTCTCCTTGAGATACACAAAAGCTTCAATGGCCTCAGAAGACCACTGAACAGCATCAGCACCTTTCCTGGTGAGATCAGTCAGAGGTTTGACAATACTAGAAAAATTTTTTATGAATTTTCTGTAGTAATTGGCGAAACCCAAAAACCTCTGTATCGATTTCAAACCAATAGGCCTAGGCCATTCCTGCACAGCCTGAACCTTAACCGGATCCATCTCAAAACCTTTGCTGGAGATAATGTAGACCAAAAAACTAATTCTCTGTACAGCGAACTCACATTTCTCCAGCTTAGCAAAAAGCGAATTGTCCATTAATAACTGTAATACCTCACGCACGCTCCGCCAATGAGACTCCAGATCCGGCGAATAAATCAAAATGTCATCCAAATACACAACCACATTTTTGCCGATCAAAGGTCTAAGGATGTCATTAATCAGATTCTGAAAAAATGCAGGAGCATTAGTAAGACCAAAAGGCATAACCAGATTCTCAAAATGACCCACAGGAGTGTTAAAAGCAGTCTTCCATTCGTCACCCTCCTTCATGCGCAACAGATTGTATGCCCCCTTAAGGTCAATTTTAGAGAACCACTTGGCCCCCATTAACTGGTTAAACAGATCAGGAATCAATGGTAGTGGGTAAGGATTGCGTACAGTAATTTTGTTAATCTCACGAAAATCCAGACAAGGACGTAAACCGCTGTCCTTTTTTTTTACAAAAAAAAATCCAACCGCCACAGGAGACTTAGAGGGCCTAATGTGACCGGCGGCCAAACTTGTCTGTATGTATTCCTCCAAAGCCTTCCTCTCAGGAATAGTAAGGTTAAATAAACGACTTTTAGGAAGAGTCGCTCCAGGGACAAATTCAATAGAACAATCATAGTCTCTATGGGGAGGCAAAACCTGCGATTCCTTCTCAGAAAAAACTCTCCAAAAATCCTGAATAGGAACAGGCAATTCTCCCCTATCCAAAGCTGCAATACGCCCGTTACAACACTTGTCATAACATTTATGGCTCCAGGATTTAATTTCACTGGTAGACCAATCCAGTACAGGATTGTGAAATTTTAACCAGGGCAATCCCAATATTACTGGAGAATTCAAGTTATTCAAAACTACCAAATCCAATTTCTCATGGTGAACACCATTAATAGTGAGAGGAAATTCACAGACCTTGAGAGTAATATTCTTCAAAGGGGAACCATCCACAGAAACCACAGCAATGGGGGATGATAAAGGTTCAGGTTTTAAATTGAGTCTTTCCACGAATCCCCCATCAATTACATTCAGAGTAGACCCGCAATCAACAAATACCCGAAATTCCATTAATTTTTTCTGAGTAATCGTGGAAGCAGCTAAAAATATACCCTTGGAATTTAAACAGGCAATACGGGCGTGACTGACCATTTTTTTTTCTTTCTTCATACGAAGCTCACAGCCTTTAATCAAATGACCAGATTTTCCGCAATAGAAACACAAGCCTTCAGAAAATCGACGGTCTTTTTCTTGAGAGCGAGGTGTCACCGATCCAATCTCCATCGGTTCACCACTGTTAGTACACACATTCTCATAACCAGAAACTGACATAGCAGAGGATTTGCTCTCATTAACCCTTGCACGCAGTCTTCTATCCACCCGTATAGCTAATTGCATAGCCTGTTGCAAATCTTCAGGTGTAGGATAAGCAATTAGCAGGTCTTTAACCCTTTCACTGAGCCCAGCAAGAAAAAGACTTTTCAGAGCAGAATCGTTCCACCCTGTTTGAGTAGACCAACGACGGAAATGAGTACAATATTTTTCCACATTACCTGATCCTTGTTTTAAACGTCTCAACTCAGTCTCAGCTGATGCGACACGGTCAGGATCATCATATAATAGTCCCAAAGCAGAAAAAAAACTATCCACTGATCTGAAGCATGTATCACTAGGTTGCAAAGAAAAGGCCCACTCCTGAGGCTCTTTGCGCAAAAGTGACATTATGAACCCTACGCGCTGGGATTCATCCCCAGAGGACTTAGGTCTCAAACGAAAATACAATAAGCAAGCATTTTTAAATGAAAAAAAATTCTCGGTGTTCACCAAAAAATAAATCCGGCAAACATACCTTAGGCTCCAAGAAATGTGCTCCAGGACAGTTACTCACGTGCTGACGGAGCTCGGCCACCTCCAGAGAGAGTCCCTGCAGGCGATGAACCAAATCCTGAACCGACACCATGATGGAACAGAAAAATCTTTCCTTAGAGAATTTGCAGGCTGGACTTACTGTTATGTTCTGCTACCAGAGCTAAGGAAAGAGAGGAGATCTGTCCCTACGATAGAACTCAGCTTAATCCCTACGATGTAACAGGGGACCTGATCCTGCGATCAGACCTGCTAAAGTCCTAAGCTAGTCTGTACGGAGACCTATAGATGTGGGGAAGGAATCCCTACAAGTACTAAGGACTGGGAGGAATATGGGACACCTCCTAACAGAAATAGTAGCAGACAGACGAACAAACAAAATATATAGAACATAGAGGTCAGTAGACCAAGCAAACTAACAGAGCAAGACACAGAGCACAGGCTAGCTAGAAAGTAGATATACAATGAAGTCCAGCAAAGCCAGAAGGGCGGAGCAGGCTTAAATAGGCCAACAAGGTCATGTGACCAGCAAAGGAAAAAAAAACTAAGAGCAAGGTTCTAACAGCATGGATGTCTGACATCTGTGCCATCCTCCAAAACTTTGAGGAATCCACCAAGATGGTGAGTGGCGATAACGCCATAATTAGCGCCACCATCCTGCTTCTCTGTCTACTGTAATGCCCGCTGCTCACAATTAAAGTGGTGTCATTACAGGCAGAGCACAATGAGATGGAGCAAGGCACTATACTGAGTGATCCAACACACCTCAGCCTCATCTCATCTCAATGCGGATTGGGTGTAACAGCAGCTGGTTTCCTGCGCTACAGATGGTACTACCCACACCACATTCATACCGTCTGTTCAGCGTGGATGGCCTGAGGAGGAGGGTGAGGAGGAGAGCATGGACCGTCATCCTCTTGGTCGTGATAGAAAAGTCTTGGCTTTTGGCAGTCTGGCAAACATGGCTGACTCTATGTTCCGCTGCCTTTACCGTGATTCTCGCGTTGTACGCATTTTGGGCAACAATAATTACTAGCTGGTCACACTTAATAAAATTTTTTTTTATTTATATAGTGCCAACATATTCCACAGCACTTTACAAGTAGGGACATGTACAGACAATGAAAACAATATAATGTATCACAATTCAACAGTTATAGGAGGAGTGAGGGGCCCTGCTCGCAAGCTTACAATCTATATGAAAATAGGGGGACACAAAAGGTAGAACATGGTCATCAGCCAGTATCTAACTAAGTGCAGTTACTGTGTGCTATTGGGTACCGAGTATGTGGAGTTGCGGTGATAGGCTTGTCAGATGTGTTTTTAAAGCATCTTTAAAAACATGGGGACTAGATATTAGTCACATCGTTTGGGGTAGTGCAGCAAACTGGTGCGGCACGAGTGAAGTCTTGGAGACGGAGGTGTGAGGTTCGGATTAAGGAGTATATTAGTCTTAGATCAGTTGCAGAACGGAGGGCACAGGAAGGGTGATAGACAGAAATGAGGGATGAGATATAGGGCAGTGCAGAACTGTGTAGAGCTTTGTGGGTGAGAGAGATGAATTTGTTTTGTATTCTCTAGTGAATGGGTAACGAGTACAAAGACTGGCACAGGGTAGAGGCATCGGTGAAGCGGCCTGATAGAAATACAACCCTATCAGCTGGATTCCGAATGGATTGGAGAGGAGAAAGTTTGTTTAGAGGGAGACCGATTAGAAGAGAGTTGCAGTAGTCCAAACGAGAGTGAATAAGAGCGACAGTATGTGTTTTTGTAGTATCAAAGGTGAGAAAAGGTCAGATTCTGGAGATGTTTTTAAGGTGAAGGTGACATGAGCGAGTGGGTGATTGTATATGGGGAATAAAGGAAAGTTGTGTGTCAAATATGACTCCAAGACAGCGGGCGTGCTGCTTGGGAGTTATGTTGGCACCACCTCAGGAAATTGCAAAGTCAGGTATTGGTAGGTTAGTAGAGGGAGGAAACACAAGGAGTTCAGTTTTGGAGAGATACAGATTCACATAGAGAGAGGACATGATGTTAGAGACAGCAGAAAGACAAGCACTGGTATTTTGTATTAGAGAGAGGGTGATGTCAGGTGAAGAGGTGTATAATTGGGTGTCATCAGCAGAGATGAAGAGATGATGCTGGAAACCAAATCTGCTGATGGTTTGTCCAATAGGGGCATTATACAAAGAGAAGAGGAGGGGGCATAGGACTGAGCCTTGATGAATCCAGATGGTAAGGGGAAGGTTAGAAGAAGAGCCGGCAAAAGATACTGTAAAGGAGCAGTCAGAGATAGAAGGAGAACCAAGAAAGTGAAAACAACACTTTTTCATTTTTATGAATCAATTTGTGAAGCACCTGGGGGTTCCAAGTGCTCACTATGCATCTAGATAGGTGCATTGGGGCGGTCTAGTTTCCAAAATGGGGTCATTTGTGGGGGAGCTCCAATGTTTGGGCACACAGGGGCTCTCCAAACGCAACATGGCGTGCGCTAACAATTTGAGCCGATTTTCCATTCAATTTGTTAGTGGACACCATGTCGCGTTTGGCGAACCCGTGATGTGCCTAAACAGTGGAGCTCCCCCACAAGTGACCCCATTTTGGAAACTATACCCCTCAAGGATTTTATTAAGGTGTATAGTGAACATTTTGAACCCAGAGGTACGACACAGAATTTGTTTACATTAGGTCATCATATTGAATAAGTTGTCATTAGTCTTGAGCGCAAGTGCTCGCTACTTGAGTTTGCATCGGGTGCTCAGGTATGCACCATGTACAGCGTGTGCTCGAGTGACATGCTCGAGTCCCTGCTCCGCATGTTTCACGGTTATTAGACACCCAAAAAAAACCATGCGGGGATCGCTCGTGCATGGCAGGCAATCCCCGTAAAGTTTTTTTGGCTGCGAAGCATATAGGGCAGAGACTCGAGCATGTCACTCAAATACCCACAATACTCAATGCATACCAGAGCACCCGATGCAAACTCAAGTAGCGAGCACTTGCGCTCAACACTAGTCGCCATATCGTCATCTTTTTTTCTTACTTTTGAAAAAAATCCCAACCCCATCACAACCCTAACCCCAACCCTAACCCCAACCCCAGCCCTAACCCTAGCACAACCCTAACCATAGCACAACCCTAGCCCCAGCACAACCCTAGCCCCAGCACAACCCTAGCCCCAAACCCAGCCCTAACCCTAGCCCAATCTTAACCCAAGAGTTTATTTTTGACGCTGTTCCTTATGCGGTATAAGTGATTAGACGACTTTATTCTTCGGGTCGGTGTGATTACAGCAATGCCAGAATCATATGGGGTTTTTATGACTGACAGCTGTCACACACTAAAAGACGCATTTTTTGTAAAATCTAGTTTTTGCATCGCCATATTTTGAGAGCTATAATTTTCCAGATTTTGGCAGACAGTCATGTGACGGCTCGTTTTTTGCGGGATGACTTGACGTTGTTATTGGTGCCATTTTCAGGCACGTGACATTTTTTGATCGCTTTCTATTCCGATTTTTGGGAGGCAGAATAAACAAAAACCAACAATTCAGGAATTGTTTTTTTTTTTTTTTTATTCTGTTCCGCGTGTGGTAAAATTGATGAGGTAGCTTTATTCTTCGGGTCAGTACGTTTACAGCGGTACCACATTTGTATCATTTTTCTATGTTTTGGCGCTTATACACAAATAAAGCTATTTTATAGAAAAAAATATTTTTTTGTATCGCTTTATTCTGAGAGCTATAACTTTTTTATTTTTCGGCTGATGGAGCTGTATGGCGGCTTGTTTTTTGCGGGACGAGATGACGTTTTCAGCGGTATCATTTTTATTTATATGCGTCTTTTTGATCGCGTGTTATTCCACTTTTTGTTTGGCGGTATGGTGATAAAGCATTGTTTTTTGCTTCGTTTTTTTTTTTTTTTTTTTTACCTTGTTCACTGAAGGGGTTAACTAGTGGGACAGTTTTATAGGTCAGGTTGTTCCGGACGCGGTGATACCAAATATCTGTACTTTTATTGTTTTTTTTTTATTTTTTTTATAATAATATTTATTGATGGGTACATTATATTTTTATTTTTGGTGTATTATTTTTTTTATTTTTTTATAATATTTTTGCACATTTTTTTTTTTTTTTTTCCACTTTCACACAGTTTATACACTTTATTACTTTGTCCCACTCTGGGACTTTCACTTTTTTTTTTTCTGATCGCCTGCATGGCACAGGAATGGAGCACCATCCCTATGCCATGAAGGCTGTCAGAAGTGCACAGTGTGAAGATTGCTTGGAGATGCACTGCGCATGTCCAAGCAATCTTCCTGCTCTCTGGTGACCCGGATGTTGTCATGACGACATCGGGTCGTCATGGCAACACCCGGGAAGCCTTTGCAGACTGCGCTGGAAGCCGGAAGAGGAAGTGAGTATCGCCGATCACCTCCCCTTGCCCCCGCAATGCCGCGATCGACTTCGATCGCAGCATCGCGGTGGTTAATGTGCTGGGAACGGTGCAGGACCGCTCCCTGCACATAGTACCGGGTGTCAGCTGTGACAATCAGCTGACACCCGGCGGCGATCGCGCCCGCACAGCCTGTGTGCGCGCGCGATCGCGATGACGTACTAATACGGGTCTGGCTCTTAAGTCCCAGGGCACAGACGCGTATTAGTACGTCAGATGTTATTAAGGGGTTAAAAGGACTGTTAGTGTAGATTTGTAATGCTGTGAAATACCTCACACAGAAACAAGCACCAATTCTCTTTGTCGCTAAGCAGCACCTCTCCCTACTCTGCCTGTGTCCAGAGTAGACTGTGGTGAGCATACGGCCTTTTTTTTAAATGTTTTTATCATGTCTTGTTCAATAAACTTTTTTTCATACTTTTCTATACTGGAGGTGTGCTCGTCTACTATGTAGTGTCTTTTCCTCCCATAAACTACTGTGGTGAGCATACGGTCTCAGATCTTAAATCGACCCGATGACGCTGTGCGGCTAGCCAATCACTGCAATGCCACAATCAACATGGCTACTGCATTACAGTGACTGGCAAGCAATCCATGCAAGTTAATTGGCTGTCTAAACAGCGCCAAAAGTGCGGGACGGGGATCTGCGCTCCCGCCCGAGGATTCCAAAAATACTCGTCGAGCACCGAACTTCTCGAGCACTGTGAGGCTTAGGTGAGTACCAAATAGTGGCGAGCATGCTCGCTCAGCACTTATAGTCACATGACAACTAGCTTCTCTTCCTGCTTCTCTAAGTTTTTACCTGAACATTGAGAGAATTAGGGAGAGCAGCTTGTTGGCACGAGACTAAGTTTGCAAATCAAATATGTGCTTGGTGGGAGGCATCAAACTGAATTTTTGCCCCTGGTGCCAGAAAACCTAACTACACATCTGGATCAGACAGTGTTCCTGTAAGATCAGACAAAGCCATTACTCAGAACACAGCAGGTGCATATTTATAATCTCAGCACAGGAACATTTTTTTTTTTTTTTAAAACATCCAGTTGTGGAAATTATTAATTAAATTAATTATTGATTAAAATGAACTATTATTTGTGGGATATCCCCTTTAACTTGGCTTTGTTAGAACTCTCCTGTTAGGTTTTTTTTAGTTTGCTGGTCACATGACCATTTTTGCCTATTTAATCCGGCTCCGCCCTCCTGGCCTTGCTGGACTTCATTGTATTTACTACTCTTGAGCTAGCTTGGTGCTCTGTTGCCATTCTCTGTTAGTTTTGCTAGGTCTTCTGACCTCTATGCTTTTTGTTGTGTGTTTGTCTTTGACTGCTACTATTTCTGCTAGGAGGTGTCCAACTTATCCCAGTCCCTAGTTCTTGTAGGGATCCCTCCCTCACATCTATAGGTCTTCGTACAGACTAGCCGAGGACTTTAGCGGGTCTGATCGCAGGATCAGGTTCCCCTTACATCGTAGGGGTCTAGTTTAGTTCTGTTGTAGGGACAGATCTCCTGTCTTTCCTTAGTCCCTGTAGCAGATCATAACAGTAAGTCCAGCCCTAAAAGAAAAAAAAAAAATTTCTCTAAGGAAAGACCTCCAGTTTTCCATCATGGTCTCGGTTCAAGATTTGGCTCAACGCTTGCAGGGACTCTCTCTGGAGGTGGCCAAGCTCCAACAACACGTGAGTAGCTGTTCTGGAGCACATTTTGTGGAACCAAAGGTATGTCTGCCTGATTTATTTTTTGGCGAACAACAAGATTTTTTTTCTTTTAAAAATGCTTGTTTATTGTATTTTCGTTTGAGACCCGGATCCTCTGGTGATGAATCACAGCGCATAGGGTTCATAATGTCACTTTTGCGCAAAGATCCTCAGGGATGGGCCTTCTCTCTCCAACCTAGTGATCCGTGCTTTAGATCAGTGGATAGCTTTTTTTCTGCTTTGGGTTTGTTGTACGATGATCCTGATCGTGTCTCATATGCTGAGTCTGAATTGAGACGTTTGAGGCAGGGATCAGGTAATGTGGAAAAATATTGTTCTCACTTCCGTCGGTGGTCTGTCCTGGTGGGGTGGAACGATTCAACTTTGAAAAGCTTGTTTCTTGCAGGGCTAGGTGAAAGGGTTAAGGATTTACTGATTGCTTATCCCACACCTGGAAACTTGCAGGAGGCAATGCAATTAGCTATACGGGTGGACAGGAGACTGCATGCAAGGGTTAATGAGAGCAAATCCTCTGCTATGTCAGCTCCGAGTCCTGAGAGAGTCTGTGCTGACAATGGAGAGCCGATGGAGATTGGGGCGATGGCACCCCGCTCTCAGGAAAAAGACCGCAGGCTTTCTGAAGGCTTGTGCTTCTATTGCGGAAATTCTGGTCATTTTATTAAGAACTGTGTGCTTCGTATGAAGAAAGAAAAAAAAAATGGTCAGTCATGCACATATTGCCTGTTTAAATTCTAAGGGAGTATTCCTATCTGCCACTACTGCTGCTCAGGATGAATTAATTGAATTTCGGGTATTTGTGGATTGTGGTTCTACTCTGAATGTGATAGATGGGGGATTCTTGGAAAAACTTAGATTAGAACCTAAAACTTTGTCATCCCCTATTGCTGTGGTTTCTGTCGATGGCTCTCCCTTGAAGAGTGTTACTCATTAGGTCTGTGATTTTCCCCTCACTATTAATGGTATTCATCAAGAGAATTTGGATTTGGTGGTATTGGATAATTTGCCTTCTCCAGTAATATTGGGGTTACCCTGGTTAAAATTGCACAATCCTGTACTGGATTGGTCTACCAATGAAATTAAGTCTTGGAGCCCTAAGTGTTATGACAAGTGTTGTAACGGACGTATTGCTGCGGTGGAAAAAGGGGAATTACCTGTACCTATTCAGGATTTTTGGAGAGTTTTTTCTGAGGAGGAGTCACAAATTTTGCCTCCCCATAGAGACTATGATTGTACCATTGAATTTGTCCCTGGAGCGACTCTTCCTAAAAGTCGTTTATTTAATCTTACTATTCCTGAGAGAAAGGCTTTGGAGGAATACATACAGACAAGCTTGGCCGCCGGTCACATTAGGCCTTCCAAGTCTCCTGTGGCTGTTGGATTTTTTTTTGTAAAAAAAAAAGATGGCGGTTTACGTCCTTGTCTGGACTTTCGTGAGATTAATAAAATTACTGTACACAATCCTTACCCACTGCCATTGATTCCTGATTTATTTAACCAGTTAGTGGGGGCCAAATGGTTCTCTAAAAGTGATCTCCGGGGGGCATACAATTTGTTGCGCATGAAGGAGGGTGATGAATGGAAGACTGCTTTTAACACTCCTGTGGGTCATTTTGAGAATCTGGTGATGCCTTTTGGTCTTACCAATGCTCCAGCATTTTTTCAGAATCTTATTAATGACATCCTTAGACCTTTAATCAGCAAAAATGTGGTTGTGTATTTGGATGACATTCTGATTTATTCGCCTGATCTGGAGTCTCATTGGCGGAGCGTACGTGAGGTATTACAGTTATTAATGGACAATTTGCTTTTTGCTAAGCTGGAGAAATGTGAGTTCGCTGTACAGAGAATTAGTTTTTTGAGCTACATTATCTCCAGTGAAGGTTTTGAGATGGACCCGGTTAAAGTTCAAGCTGTGCAGGAATGGCCTAGGCCTATTGGTTTGAAATCGATACAGAGGTTTTTGGGTTTCGCCAATTATTACAGAAAATTCATAAAAGTTTTTTCTATTATTGTCAAACCGCTGACCGATCTCACCAGGAAAGGTGCTAATGCGGTTCAGTGGACTTCTGAGGCCATTGAAGCTTTTGTGTTTCTAAAGGAGAGGTTCACCTCTGCTCCCATCCTTATGCAGCCTGATGTGACTAAGCCGTTTTTGGTTGAGGTTGATGCTTCTTCGGTGGGGGTCGGTGTGGTGTTGTCTCAGGAAAACAAGGATGGAGTACATCCCTGTGCCTTTTTTTCAAAAACATTTTCTGAGACTGAACTTAATTACGATATTGGTAATCGGGAATTGCTGGCGATTAAACTCGCATTTGAACACTGGCGTCACCTCTTGGAAGGTGCTGAATTTCCCATTCAGGTTTTCACTGATCATAAAAATCTGATCTATCTTGATGCTGCCAAGCGCTTGAATGCCCGTCAGGCTAGGTGGGCACTTTTTTTCTCGCGGTTTAATTTTTCCGTTACTTACATCCCGGGTACCAAGAATGTTAAAGCGGATGCTTTGTCTCGCAGCTTTTCTCCCATGGTCGGTGTTGAGGAGGAAGAGGAGAGCATTTTACAAGAAGGTGTTGTGATTGCTGCTTTGGACTCCGTTTTGGAGGATGAGATTCTTAAAGCTCAGGAGAATGCCCCATCTAACACTCCCCATGGGAGGTTGTTTGTGCCTAGGACCTTTAGGAGAGATTTGTTTGTTGAGTGTCATGAGTCTCGGTTGACAGGTCATCCAGGAATTTCTGAGACCAAGAGACTTGTGGGTCGCAGTTTTTGGTGGCCTGGATGGCAGAAGGAAGTCATTAAGTGGGTGCGCCAATGTACTGTGTGTGCTAGATCCAAGTCTTCGCATGCTCCTGCTGCGGGGTTGCTTTGCCCTCTGGAGGTTCCTAGTGCACCTTGGACACATCTGGCTATGGACTTTATTACTGACCTTCCCCCCTCTGAAGGTTTCACGGTCATCTGGGTGGTCGTGGACCGTTTTAGCAAGATGTGTCACTTGGTTCCCTTCATCAAACTGCCTTGCGCTAAGACACTCGCTAAGGCCTTTGTCAAGGAAATTGTCAGACTACATGGTGTTCCTACTGACATTGTTTCTGATAGGGGACCTCAGTTCGTGGCTCGTTTTTGGCGTGCCTTTTGTGACAGGTTGGGAGTTCATTTGTCGTTTTCATCCGGATATCATCCTGAGTCTAATGGCCAGACAGAAAGGAAGAACCAGGATGTTGAGCAGTTCTTGCGTTGTTTTGTGGCAGACAATCAAGAGGGGTGGTCTGAGTTTCTGCCACTTGCTGAATTTGCTCTTAACAACCATACATCCTCTTCTGCTGGGTGTTCGCCTTTTTTTTGTTGTTCTGGGAGACATCCGTGTTTTGGGTCATTCTCCAAATTGGTTTCGGCTGTGCCTGAGGAGGAGAGTTTTTCTGGTGATTTGGAGAGAGTTTGGACGGATATGCGTGGTAATCTTCAGGAGGCTAACAAAAAATCTAAGAGGTACTTTGATAGGAAACGGCAAGAGGTTTTGTTTGCTGTTGGTGACATGGTTTGGTTGTCCTCTAAGAATCTGCGATTGAGGATTCCTTCTAAAAAATTGGGTCCCAATTCTTAGGGCCCTTTAAGGTGCTTCAGATAGTTAACCAATCTGCTGTTAGGTTGGAGGTTCCTACGTCCTGGAAGATTAACCCGGTGTTTCATGTTTCTCTGTTGAAAAAAGCTGATGTGTCGGATGGTGACGCCTCTGCCACTGTTCCTCCGGTGGTGGAGGACGGGGAATATGAAATTTCCCGCATCCTAAATTCTAGACGGTATAGAGGGAGTTTGCACTATCTCGTCGCTTGGAAGGGTTTCGGACCTGAGGATTACTCATGGGTGAGGGTAGATGATGTTTCTGCTTCCAGACTTGTCAGAGCGTTTCACAGGAGGTTTCCTGGTAAGCCTGGGCCTAGGGGATCCGGAGGATCCTCTTAGAAGAGGGGGTACTGTTAGAACTCTCCTGTTAGGTTTTTTTTAGTTTGCTGGTCACATGACCATTTTTGCCTATTTAATCCGGCTCCGCCCTCCTGGCCTTGCTGGACTTCATTGTATTTACTACTCTTGAGCTAGCTTGGTGCTCTGTTGCCGTTCTCTGTTAGTTTTGCTAGGTCTTCTGACCTCTATGCTTTTTGTTGTGTGTTTGTCTTTGACTGCTACTATTTCTGCTAGGAGGTGTCCAACTTATCCCAGTCCCTAGTTCTTGTAGGGATCCCTCCCTCACATCTATAGGTCTTCGTACAGACTAGCCGAGGACTTTAGCGGGTCTGATCGCAGGATCAGGTTCCCCTTTACATTGTAGGGATCTAGTTTAGTTCTATTGTAGGGACAGATCTCCTGTCTTTCCTTAGTCCCTGTAGCAGATCATAACAGGCTTTTCAGAATTTACCATAGGTTTTTTGATTGGGTTCAGATTAATTCTTGCACACTGAATCTCTTTCACCCTGTTCTTCTTCAGAAAGGCAACATGTGTGTTTTGGATCATTGTCATGTTGGAAACTTGTATGTCTACCAAGGGCACAGAGTTTTGGTTGCATCTTTTCTTTCAATATAGGGCAGTACATCTTTGAACTCATGATAGCTTCAATGAAATGTAGCTCCCCAACACCAGCAGTACTCATACAGCTCCACTTAAGGACACTGCTGCCACCATGTTTACTGTAGTCATTATGGATTAGGAAATATGAATTTAGAAAAATGCATGATGCCTACAGTGAAACATGTTGGTGGCTGCAGTGTCCTTATGTGGGGCTGCATGGGTGCAGTTAATGTCGGGGAGCTTCATTTCATTGTAGGCATCATGACTTCATATTGTACTGGTCTATATTGAAAAAGTAGATGCTACCACAAGTTCTTGCTAGACATACATTTTTCCAACATGGCTATGATCCAAAACACACATATGTTCATATGTTGCACTTTTGAAGAACAGAGTGAAAATGATTCAGTGACCAAGTATGTCTTCTAGTATATATGATATGCCAGGTTCCACAAGACTGTGTATAGTGATACTCTAATATTTGCATTTATAGTGGGAAATAATTACTACTGTGTAGGTATGTCCATATCTCTAGACTCTGTTATTTTTTAATACATATGATACTATTCTTGCTGTTCAGGATTTGCTAATATATATGAAATTATTCTAATTGTTCATTATTTGAGTCTTCTCTCTACAGCATTTCAAAACCTTTTTATATTTTGTTTTGACTACTTGTTGGGTACATCTAATGGAGCATTGGAGCTACATTGCGTTACCTTGAGTTTGAATCTATATCCTTGATTATTATAGGGGCAAGATTCTTCTGTGTATATATGTTTGTTTTTTTAAATGCTTTTAAGCGTATAGTATGTCTTTATATTTCTTGGAATAAAGATTTTGTATATTTATCATATGATTAGGAGGTGTGCTGGTCATTCGATGTGGTTCTTTCTCTCCACTTGTGTGCAAATATGTCTTCTAATCTGAACCCAAATGAAACACCTATGGGGAATTCTGAAGAGATAAGTTGAGCATCACGCTGCATGCAGCATCCAGGCTCTAAAAAGGTCATTTTTTTGTCGCTAAGTTGTTTATTCAACTCCTAGATGACTTTCTGTCTTTAGAAATCATGAAAGTCAGGCAAAATACTAGATGTAGTGTTTTTTTATGTGGGGTGTATTCATGTTTGCATCAACTAATTTGAGTACAACTGAAGATTTTGTCATGAAAGTTATAATATTAACCTTACTTTCTTGTTTTGGGTATAAAAAAAATGTTCGTATTTTACAAGAAATTAGACTCTGTAGACTTAAAAAATACCTTTTAATGATTCAGGATTAAAAATTCCAAATGACATACTGTATATAACACATGGACAAATAAAGTGCTATTAAAAAAGTGACTCAGCGCCAGCTCCACATTACAGATAGATTCACATACCAATGTGAACAAAGTATCCCTACAAAAATGTTCTGTGACGCTTAGTCTTGTCAAAATGTTTGAAATTGTGACTTTTCAAATGGTGTCTACTCATTTATGGTGAGCATGAAATATATATGTATATACACTATATATATATATATATATATATAAATACATATATATATATATATAATATGCATACATAATATATATACCTTATTTTTCGGACTATAAGGCTGTGTGCCCACTATGCGTTTTTTAAGCTTTTCTGCAGCAGCAATTCCGCCGCGGAAACCCTTAAAAAACGCTTGGTAGAAGGTCTGCAATGGTCCCCAATGATAATCCGCATGTGCTGTGCACATGCTGCGGAAATTTCCGCTGCGGCTTATTATTGCGGAAAAATCCACAGCACATCCATTAATTTTGCGGAAACGTGGCGTAATTGCCGCCATTGACTTGCATTGAATCGCATAATATCCGCATGACTACATGTACACATGCGGATATTGAGCGATTCAATGCGCGGATGGTACCCAGGTCTGGAGAAGAGGAGACTCTCCTTCAGACCCGGGTACCATAGCACCTGTAGTTAAAAAAGAATTAAAATAAAAAAGAACATTATACTCACCTTCTGATGGCCCCCGGTCTCCTTTACGGTGTCCGGTGTCTTCGGCGGCTTGCGGTGGTGTAAAAGGACCTTCCATGACGTCATTTACTCATGTGACAGGTCATGCGACCGCTGACGACACCACCACGAGCCGTCGAAGACACCGGAGAAAGAGATCGGGGGCCATCGGAAGGTGAGTACCATTTTATTCTTTTTTTTTACTATTGATGTTGCATTTGGAGCATCGTAACTTGGTCACACTATATAAATCCATGCCGGTTGCATGGATTTATATAGTGTGATCAAGTTTTCAAGCACTTTTCCAAGTGATGCTAAAATCTCTTGGTAAAGCGCTTTACGACCCGCATGTGGAAACGCATGCAAAAACGCTTCACAAACGCTTCTACCTGGCAGGAAAAACGCATGTAAAATCCACATGCGTTTTTCCTGGCAAGGAGATGCAGATAAAATCCGGAGCATTTCTGCATCGTGGGCACTTAGCCTAAGACGCATCGGAAAATAAGACTCACCTAGGTTTTAGAGGAGGAAAAATAGAAAAAAAATTTAAGCAAAAAATGTGGTCATGATGCACTGTTAAGGGGGAGGGGTTCTGCTGTCGGCACTATTATAGGGGTAATGTTCCCCAATTCTGTTAATATCCCCCACCCTGGTATACATGGCCCTCTCCTTCCTGTTATACATGGCCCACATCCCCATCCTGATATGCATGTCATCCCTCACCCCCATCCTGATATGCATGGCATACCTCACCCCCATCCTGATATACATGGCACCCCTCATCCCCATCCTGGTATGCATTGCACCCCAATCCCCCATCCCGGTATGCATGGCACCCCAATCACCCATCCTGGTATGCATGGAACCCCTTGATCCCCATTCTGGTATGATAGGCACCCCTCATCCTGATATGCATGGCACCCTTCATCCAAGTATGCATGCACCCCTCATCCTGGTATGCATGGCACCCCTCATCCTGGTATGCATGGCCCCCCTCATCTTAGTATGCAAGGGACCCTTCATCCCTCTTTCTGGTTACATGGCATCCCTCATCCTGGTATGTATGGCACCCTTCATCCCTTTTCCTGGTATGTATGACACCCCTTATCCCTCTTCCTGGTATGCATGCCACCCCTGATCACCATCTTGGTATGCATGGCACCCATGATCCCCATTCTGGTATGTATGGCACCCCCTCATCCCCATCCTGTTATGCATGGCACCCCCTGATCCCCATCCTGGTATGAAAAGCACTCCCTCACCCCCATCCTGATATGCATGGCATACCTCACCCCCATCCTGATATACATGGCACCCCTCATCCCCATCCTGGTATGCATTGCACCCCAATCCCCCATCCCGGTATGCATGGCACCCCAATCACCCATCCTGGTATGCATGGAACCCCTTGATCCCCATTCTGGTATGATAGGCACCCCTCATCCTGATATGCATGGCACCCTTCATCCAAGTATGCATGCACCCCTCATCCTGGTATGCATGGCACCCCTCATCCTGGTATGCATGGCCCCCCTCATCTTAGTATGCAAGGCACCCTTCATCCCTCTTTCTGGTTACATGGCATCCCTCATCCTGGTATGTATGGCACCCTTCATCCCTTTTCCTGGTATGTATGACACCCCTTATCCCTCTTCCTGGTATGCATGCCACCCCTGATCACCATCTTGGTATGCATGGCACCCATGATCCCCATTCTGGTATGTATGGCACCCCCTCATCCCCATCCTGTTATGCATGGCACCCCCTGATCCCCATCCTGGTATGAAAAGCACTCCCTGATCCCCATCCTGGTATGCTTGGCACCACTCCATCCTGGTATGCTTGGCACCCCCTGATCCCCATCACGCTGCACACACAAAAATAAACAATCACACTCACCTCCTCTTTCCTCCAGTGCTTCATCTCGCTCTTCTTCCGACACTCACTGTGTGAGCCGCACATGGCGTCTCTTCCATGTGCCCTCAAACAGTGATATGCTGTGCCAGAATAGTCACTGCTCCCCGCGCTGGGATTCTGTGCGTGGGGAGCAGTGACCATTCACTCTCCTTAATAGCGCACACACTGTACCTGCAGCGCGGCTCCTGTTGCGGCTGGCTTTCAGTGTGCCGCTATTAAAGACCATGAATATTCACTACAACCCATGGGAGTGGATTGTAGTGAATATTCATGGACTTTAATATCGGGCACACAGACCGAGCACAGCAGGAGCCGGTAGAGTGTGTGCGCTATTAAGGAAATTGAATATTCATTTTCTGTAGCAGCGGGCACAGTGGAGGCTGCAGCAGGCAGCTGCTGCCTCCTGTGCCCTGCTGCCTTTGCCCCCACATCCCCCACCACCCACAGCCATAGTTATATAGTATGGGACACAGTTTGGACTATAAGACGCACCCGCCACTTTTCTCCAAAATTTTGGAGGAAAAAAGTGTGTCTCATAATCCGAAAAATACGGTATATTTTTTTTTCACCCTGACTAATAAGTGTTTCATTACTTTACAGAGGAAGAGGGAGAGGACCCTTCACCAATTGGTATGTACTGCACATTATCATTCCATGTTTCTTAACCCTGTCTTGTAATCAGCATTAACCTTCCTGACAGCCCCATTTTTCAAGTCTGACACGTCACTTTCTGTGGTAATAACTTTAAAATGCTTCTGTCAGTGATTCTGAGATTGTGATTTTGTTTTTGTAAAACATTGTACCTGTTCGTACTGGATCAGTTGTTTAGTCGTTATTTATTAAAGTATTCCAAATTTTCTGAAAATTTAGAAAAATGTGCAATTTTTAAACTTAATTGTATACCCTTAATGAGATGTAAATATATGCTCTATATGGGGTAATGCTGCGTTCAGGAGAAATTGCATAGTACATTGTGCAGGCTAAAATTTGGGTCTGAAGTAACATTCTATCTGAATGGAATTTGACTTAATGGAATTTTTCATTTTTTGATTCCATTTTGCATTAATTAATGTAAAGCACCTTAAGGATTAGCAAATTTGAATACTTTGAAGCCTCCATTCATTGAACTGGGGTAACTTTTAGGATGTTACAATAAAGAGGCCCTTCAAAGTCACTTCAAAGGCCCTAAAATGCAGTATATTTTAAATTTCCTTGAAAATATGAAAGACTATGTACTTTGACGTAAGGCTATGTTCACACGTTACAGTTTTGCTGGATGTTTTTTTTTGCTGTGCTTTCCAGAATCCCAAAGTTCACCTTTGCTTCTATCACAGAAGCATGAACAATGGAAGGTGTTGCAATGCAATACATATGTGAAATCATAAAACCATTTTTGGAAAAAAGGTTAATTTGCTGAAACTATTTGGGATAAAAAAGATTTTTATGTCTGAAAAAAAAAGTGACTACTCTGAACAAAAAAGTTCATATGAGTTACTGAAAAATACACAATTGCAAATGTAACCGCCTGGAAAGTTGTATTGGTCAGGTATAGTTTATCTAAGACATTAGCTGTCACGGGTGTGTCAGAGTGACAGACAGTCGCCCTGCAGTTGGTTGCAGGAGATCTCTACGTTTGGCATTACAGACATCTTCTTAGAGGCTGTCTCTAGGACCCAGCGGCTACCTCCGTCTAATTAACACCCTGCCTGTCTGTATAAATACCTGCTGTGCTTCAGAGGGAGTTGCCGATGATATTCATTACTACTTGTGAAGGTTTAGCAAGAGTAGTACTTAGTCCTCTCTGTAGCTTGAGGACGCATGCGCATTTGTCTGGAGTCGTCTAAAGCTAAGCAATTTCCCCCTGTTTGTGTACCCTTATTGTCTATAGTGTTTAGTGGAGACCGACTAGTGCTCATCTCCTTCCTTCCCTAGCCATAGCCATACGCCAGGGAAAGACAGGGCGAGGCACGCGTACGGCGATTGGTGCAGAGCCAATACAGGGACATTAAGGGAGACAGGGTGACACTAGATAGATATGACGCTGCAGATAGGAGGTCTCCACTTCCCCCCTTTACCTAGAGTCTGGGCTCCCTTTCCCTCTTCCCTTTGTGTTGCACTATGTCTTTCCCACACTTGGTGTGACATTATCACCAGCCAAGCACATTTTGAAAGGAAAAAAAAAGAAAACTGACACTTTGTTGTTTTTAGGCATGTACTTTTTTTCCCTTTCTCCCTTGGTATGAGTTCAGTTGCAGAGCTCACCATGCGGCTGCACAAGTTGTCCCTGGAGGTGAATGACCTCCACGGTGAGGTACAGCAGCAGCACCAGCGGCTACAGGTCGCCGATGTGGGGGTCTCTTTAGGTAGGCCTGTCCAAACTGAACCCAAAGTTGCCCTCCCGGACAGGTTTTCTGGAGGTAGGAACAAGTTTTTTGTATTCAAGGAGGCATGCAAACTGTATTTTAAACTTCGTCCTTACTCCTCCATAAATGAGGAGCAACGAGTTGGAATTGTGATCTCTCTACTGCTGGAAGATCCTCAGTCGTAGGTGTTTTCTTTACTGCAGGACTCGGTTTGCCTCCAGTCTGTGGAGGGTTTTTTCGGGGCTCATCTATAATGACCCTGACCGAGTCGCCTTGGCTGAGTCTAAGCTACATCGCCTTGAGCAGGGGAATTGGTCAGTGGAAACGTACAGTTCGGAATTCCGTAGATGGGCAATGGATTCCAAATGGAATGACTCAGCCCTTAGAAGTCAATTTTGTGAGGGGCTTACTGAAAGGTTGAAAGATGCCTTGGCAGTATATGAAACCTCTCAGTCGTTGGAGGCAAACATGTCGTTGGCCATACGTCTTGATACACGCCTTTGGGATAGACGGGTGAGACCGGCCTTCTCTGGGGCCTTCTTGTCGGAGTTGTGTACCTCTGCCGGGGGAGCGGTCTGGAGGTGAACTAGTACTGGGGGAGGTGGAGGAACCATGCAGTTAGGGGGTGTCTCTGCATCATACATCTCTCTGGAGATTCACAAGAAAAAAGGTGTCTTTTTTTTGTGGGAAAAAAGGACATTTTGTTGGGACCTCTCCTTCAATTTCTAAACAAAAGGAGACTCTATTAACTCTTGCTAGTCTGGAGTTGGATAAACAAGGGGTGCATTTGTGACCAAACTGCAGTTTCCAGTTTGTCCTGACAGCAGAGGTGGTACTAGAGAGCAAAACCGAGAAAATGTCTCTGCTTCTTGACAGTGGAGCTGGAGTCAGCATGGCTGATGCTGAGTTTGTGAAGATTCATGGTCTTGCTTGCTGTATTTTAGATAAACCTAGTTTTGACATCGACTCAGCGCCACTTGCACAGAAAGCATTTACTCAGATTATATATAATGTAAAACTGAGGGTGGGGTCAGTTCATTGTGAAATAATTCCTTGCTATGTCCTGGACAATCTTCCCACACGGATTGTTTTGGGTATACCTTGGGTTGTTAAACATAATCTATTGGTGGATTGACAAACCGGCGAGATTATTGAATGGGGAGATTACTGCCATGAAAACTGTTTAGATATCTCCCTTGCTACTGTCTCTACGGAAATATTACCTGCTTTTTGGTCTGTTTTTGAAGATGTTTTTTCTGTGAGCTGGTGTCAGGTTTTGCCTCCTCATCGAGCTTATGACTGTCCTCTATTAACCTGACCCCCGGAGCTAAACTACCGAAGTCCAGACTGTATAACCTTTGTGCCCCTGAGAGACAAGCCATGAAGTATTTCATTGCGGAAAGTCTGGAGAAGGGACATATCAGACCCTCATCTTCGCCCATGGCGGCAGGGTCTTCTTTGTGAAAAAAAAAAAAGATGATGGTCTACATCCCTGTTTAGATTTCTGGGAATTAAATCAAATTACTATCCGCGATCCATACTGTCTTCCTCTGATTCCTGATTTGTTCAGCCAGGTTGAGGTAGCTAAGGTTTTCTCCAAGTTGGATTTAATGGGAGCCTATAATCTGGCAAAAGTATTGTCTGATCTCATCAGACAGTACTTACAAGGTGGATACCACCAAAATTACAAGTAGCAATAGGGAAAGGGAAAAGGGGGGAAAAGGGTGTGAGTAAAATTAATAAATCTTTATTTAATAGTGTTAAAAACCTAATAATCCGTACATTGAGGATGTATATTGAATCACGGTTAATATGAATTATAATCCTATAAACTATGATCCACTAGATTTCTGATAGGGTCAGACAGTGAATCAAATTATAAATAGAATAAATCCCTAGCCAATGTCACTTATAATTAACCCCTTCCCCACATACGCCGTACATGTACTGCTCTGCGGGAGCGCCGCCGCGATCACATGCGGGTGTCAGCCGATCGCGGGCATTTAACCCCTGTGATGCCATTGTCAGTAGTTACAACGACATCGCAGGGCATCGCAGAGGGAGTGGGCTCCCTCTGTGATCCCATCAACACAACGCGATGTGATCGCGTTATGTTGATGGTCTCTTTGGTGACCCCCGGTCCCAAGATGGCCGCGGGGTCTTTCAGGGTCCTGCAGGAAGGTGGCCTGTCAGCACCTGCTCAGAGAGCAGGAGCTGAGACGCCTCTTTCCTTCCTGTCAGACGCTGCTCTGATGCTCTGCAGTGCAGATGCATTGCAGAGCATCAGATCAGCGATCTGACAGTTTGAAGTTGATGTCCCACCCTGGGACAATGTAAAAAAAGTAATAAAACATTTAATAAAAATTCTAAAAATATTTTTTTTAAAAATCACAAAATAAAGAAAAAAAAGAAAAAATATTAATCCAATAAATATATTTATCTGTGTAAAAAAAACAATAAACGTACACATATTTGGTATCGCGTCCGTAACGACCCGACCTATAAAACTTTCCCACTAGTTAACCCCTTCAATGAACACCATAAAAAAAGGTATAAAACACGGCAAAAAATTGTTCTTTTTCATCATACTTCCGAACAAAAAGTGGAATAAAACGTGATCAAAAAGACGCCTGTAAAAAAATATTGTACCACTGAAAACATCATCTTATCCTGCAAAATACAAGCCGCCATATAGCTCCATCAGTAGAAAATAAAAAAGTTACAGCTCTCAGATTAAAGCGATGCCAAAATAATAATTTTTTTCTATAAAATAGTTTTAATTGTTTAAAAGCGCCAAAACATAAAAAGAGATATAAATGTGGTATCGCTGTAATCGTACTGACCCGAAGAATAAATCTGCCTTATCAATTTTACCACACGCGGAACGGCATAAAAAATCCCCAAAAAAACAATTCCTGAATTGCTGGATTTTGTTCATGCAGCCTCCAAAAAAATGGAATAGAAAGCGATCAAAAAATGTCACGTGCTCGAAATTGTACCAATGAATACGTCAACTCATCCCACAAAAAACAAGCCCTTACATGACTCTGTTGGCCAAAATATAGAAAAATTATAGCTCGCTAAATATGGCGATGCAAAAACTTGTTTTTACAATAAAAAGCGTCTTTTAGTGTGTGACAGCTGTCAATCATAAAAACCTCATATAAATCTGTTATCCCTGTAATCGCACCAACCCGAAGAATAAAGTCGTCTAATCACTTATACCGCACGAGGAAAGGCATAAAAATTATATAAAACCTATTCTTCACATGCTGTTGATTTATTCATTCTGCCTCCCAAAGATTGCTCAGCATACATTTATCCGGTGGACTGTGCTGAGCGTTTACACCGGGGTTTCTGTGTAAATCTCTGAAATATGTGATTGAGACGGAACCCCCGGCGGAAGATTCCCTGTAATGAGACAGATGGAGGCACTGTGGACGCCATAGGACCTGTGATCCCACGGTGTCCGTCTTTTTATTAGGCATGCATAAAAGTGCCGTCAGCCAGAGTTCTATACACTTCTGAAAAGAAAGACGACGCTGAACAGAGGCCAGACGGAGTCCAGACGAACTCTGCTGCCTCATTATAGTGGAGCGCACGAAAAACATGATCCAAAATGTTATGTAAAATGTTCCCAATAAAAGCTTCAGTTCCATTTACAAAAAAGCTCCCACTCAGGTCCTTCACCTGTTAACAATAATATAGGGGCTTCCACAATATTGGTAGCACAAAGGCTCTGGAAAAACAAAATGGCTCCTCGCCCTCCAAAAGAAATCCAGCGCTCTCAAATCCAAATGTCCCCCTCCTTCTGAGCTCCAGGACGTGTCTAAACCGCAGTTAGCGTCCACATGTTTGGCATTCCTGTAGCAATGAGAGACTGCCTAATTAATGGGTGCATGTCTTCAGAAGAACGAGCTGGGCATAATGTACTGGTCACTACAACGTACTGTTCACTACAGTGTACTGGTCACTACAACAGCAGTTTGCAATCTTCACTTAGCAACATCCACTATGCTTGTTTCTGGAAAACACACATGGAGTCAAAATCGTCACTACAACTGTAGATAAATTCACAAAGGGGTATAATTTCCAAAATGGGGTCACTTGAGGGGGATTCTGCTCTTATAGGGTCTCTGTATATGGAATCCGCAAACTATTCTAGGAAAATCTGCTCCCAGGAGGCAAAATGTGATCCGTCCCTCCCGAGTCTCACCGTATGGCTAAGCAGTACTGTACAGCCATATATGGGGTATTTCTACATTCTGCAGAAATTGTGGGACAAATTTTGGTGTCATTTTTACCCATTTTCCAGTGTGAAAATGTAAAATCTGGGGCTAAAACAAAATTTTAGTGGTAAAACTGTAATTATTTTTTCTTCACTGCCCGGTGGTATAAAATTATGTGACACACCTGTGGTGTCAATATGATCACTACACCCCTAGATGAATTCATTGAGAGGTGTAGTTTGTAAAATTAGGTCACTTATGGGGGGGCTCAGCTGATCTGGCACGTTAGGGGCTCTACCAATGTGACATGGCACCCACAAACTAGTCCAACAAAATCTGAACTGTAATATGGTGCTTCTTCCCTTCTGAGCTTTGCACCAGGGCCGGCGTCAGCACCCGGCGTACCCGGGCAAGTGCCGGGGCCCTGGAAAATTAGAGGAGCCCAGCCGCCCACTCACTGTCAGGGCCCGGGCCCACACACCCACCCGCCCACTCACTGTCGGGGCCGGGCCCACACACCCACCCGCCCACTCACTGTCGGGGCCGGGCCCACTCACCCACCCGCCCACTCACTGTCGGGGCCGGGCCCACACACCCACCCGCCCACTCACTGTCGGGGCCGGGCCCACACACCCACCCGCCCACTCACTGTCGGGGCCGGGCCCACACACCCACCCGCCCACTCACTGTCGGGGCCGGGCCCACACACCCACTCACTGTCGGGGCCCTGGCCGCTTCCTCGGCACCTGTTCAGTGACGCAGGCGCTGCTTGATTGCCGGCACTCCCCCCAGACATGGCCGCGCGCTGTCCGGCTGTGTCTGCTAGTAATGACGCGGCAGGGTCGAGCACTGCACCTTTAATTGTGCTTGTGTGTCGCCCCTGCCGCGTCATTACTAGCAGACACAACCGCACAGCGCGCGGCCATGTCTAGGGGAGTGCCGGCAATCAAACACCGTCGGAGGTCCTGCACAGATGGGCGGGAGGGGCCCGGACCCGAGAGCAAGTGGGCCCCTCTGATGTTCCAGGGCCATGAAGTGTGTGACACGCCGGGGGCCCTGCACTGCCCCATACCTGAGGAGCTGCTGGACAGGACACTGGACCGGGGACAGATGAGTGAGGCTTCCCCAATCCCCATATTAAAAATATTAGTAATGGGTCTGTGTGAGTGCATGTATGTGAATGTCAGTGTATATGACTGTGTATATATATTTGTCTGTTTTATCTATGTGTATGTCTGTATGTGTACATATGTCTGCGTACCGTGTGTGCGCGCGCATATGTCTGCGTACCGTGTGTGCGCGCGCATATGTCTGCGTACCGTGTGTGCGTGTCTGCGTACCGTGTGTGCGCGCGCATATGTCTGCGTACTGTGTGTGCGTGCGCGTGTCTGCGTACCGTGTGTGCGCGCGCATATGTCTGCGTACTGTGTGTGCGTGTCTGCGTACCGTGTGTGCGCTCGCATATGTCTGCGTACTGTGTGTGCGCGCGCATATGTCTGCGTACTGTGTACACATCTCTCTGATTTAAGTACATAAAGATTAAAATTTTGAAATTTGCAAAATTTTCACCAAATTTCTGATTTTTTCACAAATAAATGTAAGTCATATCAAATAAATTCTAACACCATCATGAAGTACAATATGTCATGAAAAAACAGTCTCAGAATCAGTGGGATCCATTGAAGCGTTTCAGAGTAATTACCTCATAAAGTGACAGTGGTCAGAATTAAAAAAAATGGCCCGGTCAGGAAGGTGAAAACAGGCTTCTGGGTGAAGGGGATAATGGCTGGGTTTATATTTTCAAAGTAAATGCCGTAAATTATATCAAAGTGCACTAGATTATTCTAGTATCTTCATCCAGGAGAAGGTTTTTGTCAAATTGAAGGCTCATATAGCCAATATATAATTAATAATAAACACATTATCCTAACCCAAGGAATACACTCCCCATATTATATGCAGGAAGTGTAAGACTATGTGCACACGGTGCAAATTTGCTGCGGTTTTGACGCTGTGTGTTTATTCAGCGTCAAAATCGCAGCGGCCAGATGTTACAGCATAGTGGATGAGATTTCAAGAAATCCCATGCCCACTATGCATTTTTGTGCACCTGCGGAAGCTGACATGAGGTGCGTTTTTCAGATCCGCAGCATGTCTATTTCTCTTGCGGAAATGCATGCGGATTTTCCCCATAGACTTGCATTAGATGAGGAAAATCCGCATGCTTAAAAACCACATGTGTGTTTTATGTGCGTTTTATGTGCGTTTCCACAGCGGAAACGCACACAGAAACGCTACATGATGATCAATAAAGTTTGTTTAAAAAAAACCTATTCTCTAATTTCAACATGAAGACATGAAAAACGCATGTGGCAAAACCGCATCAAAAAATGCATGCAGCAAACCGCATGTAAAAACCGCAAGTAACCTAATTTGCATATTAGGTGCAGAAATGGTGCAGAAATTCTGCAGCGTCAAAACCGCAACAAATCCGCACTGTGTGCACGTACCCTAACAGGTCTAATCGATGTGATTATAATGAGCCTTTATACAATGATTTATTTGTCAGGACACACTATTACACCTAACTGTGTCTGTGTGGTTGATCTTAAATTATGCCTGAAGCTCCTTTATTGCGGTACGCAGTAAAGATAAGGAGGCATTAACACAGGCTTAGCCGGCTTAGATACAGTTATATGAAAAAGTTTGGGCACCCCTATTAATCTTAAGCTTAATGTTTTATAAAAATTGGTGTTTTTGCAACAGCTATTTCAGTTTGATATCTGTAATAACTGTTGGACACAGTAATGTTTCTGCCTTGAAATGAGGTTTATTGTACTAACAGAAAATGTGCAATCTGCATTCAAACAAAATTTGTCAGGTGCATTAGTATGGGCACCTCACCAGAAAAGTGACATTAATATTTAGTAGATCCTCCTTTTGCAAAAATAACAGCCTCTAGTCGCTTCCTGTAGCTTTTAATGATTTCCTGGATCCTGGATGAAGGTATTTTTGACCATTCCTCTTTACAAAACAATTCCAGTTCAGTTAAGTTTGATGGTCGCCGAGCATGGGCAGCCCTATTCAAATGATCCCACAGATGTTCAATGATATTCAGGTCTGGGGACTGGGATGGCCATTCCAGAACATTGTAATTGTTCCTCTGCATGAATGCCTGAGTAGATTTGGAGCGGTGTTTTGGATCATTGTCTTGCTGAAAGATCCATCCCCGGCGTAACTTCAACTTTGTCACTGATTCTTGAACATTATTGTCAAGAATCTGCTGATACTAAGTGGAATCCATGTGTCCTTCAACTTTAACAAGATTCCCGGTGCCGGCATTGGCCACACAGCCCCAAAGGATGATGGAACCTCCACCAAATTTTACTGTGGGTAGCAAGTGTTTTTCTTGGACTGCTGTGTTTTTTTGCCGCCATGCATAATGCCTTTTTGTATGACCAAACAACTCAATCTTGGTTTCATCAGTCCACAGGATCTTCTTCCAAAAAGAAATTGGCTTCTCCATATGTGCTTTTGCATACCTCAGCCGACTCTGTTTGTGGCGTGTTTGTAGAAACGGCTTCTTTCGCATCACTCTCCCATACAGCTTCTCCTTGTGCAAAGTGCGTTGTATAGTTGACCGATGCACAGTGACACCATCTGCAGCAAGTTGATGCTGCAGCTCTCTGGAGGTGGTCTGAGGATTGTCCTTGACTGATCTCACCATTCTTCTTCTCTGCCTTTCTGATATTTTTCTTGGCCTGCCACTTCTGGCCTTAACAAGAACTGTCCCTGTGTTCTTCCATTTCCTTACTATGTTCCTCACAGTGGAAACAGACAGGTTAAATCTCTGAGACAGCTTTTTGTATCCTTCCCCTGAACAACTATGTTGAATAATCTTTGTTTTCAGATCATTTGACAGTTTTTTTTGAGGAGCCCATGATGCCACTCTTCAGAGGAGATTCAAACAGGAGAACAACTTGCAAGTGGCCACTTTAATTAGCTTTTCTCATGATTGCATACACCTGGCTATGAAGTTCAAAGCTCAATGAGGTTACAAAACCCAAAAAAGTGCTTTAGTACGTCAGTGAAAAGTAGGTAGGAGTATTTAAAACAAGAAAATGATAAGGGTGCCCATACTTATGCACCTGTCAAATTTTGTTTGAATGCAGATTGCACATTTTCTGTTAGTACAATAAACCTCATTTCAAGGCAGAAACATTACTGTGTCCAACAGTTATTACATATATCAAACTGAAATAGCTGTTGCAAAAACACCAATTTTTATAAAACATTAAGCTTAAGATTAATAGGGGTGCCCAAACCTTTTCATATAACTGTATACGTGCGGCTCAGCTATGCCGCAGGCAGCCTCTCACGCTGTTCGCACACAAATTACCGGTCAGCAGGGGAGGCAGATAATATATATGGATCATGATCCCCTGGTTGTACAGGGGATCCAACAAACAATCTGCCTACTTTGATCTCAGATTCGACTCACATGTGCAGCTGTCGGATTCTCCCACACTGTCAACAAATGTGTAAGTGCGATCAGTTCAACTATGTCTGCGATCTTTCAGGTCTAGATAAAGCTGACAACTAAAATGGGGTAGATATGTATCTCGCAACGTTGTAACACTGCACTCTGCAGCATGCGGTCAATTATTAGGCATAATAATTATAATGGACATTGGCTAGGGATTTATTCTATTTGTAATTCGATTCACTGTCTGAACCTATCAGGAATCTAGTGTATCATGGTTTTATAGGATTATAATTCATATTAACCGTGATTCAATATACATCATCTATGGGATGTACGGATTATTAGGTTTTTAACATTATTAAATAAAGATTTATTAATTTTACTCATACCGTTTTCTCCCCTTTCCCAATTTGCTACGAGCCTATAATCTGGTTTGAATCACAGAAGGGGATGAATGGAAAACAGGAGATTTTGAGAGTTTGGTTATGCCTTTTGGTTTGACCAATGCACCTACGGTATTCCAGCATTTCATAAATTATATTTTTCATCATTTGGTGGGGAGGTTTGTGGTGGTCTATCTGGACTATATTTTGGTTTACTCACCTGATTTTGAGACACATCGGTGGCATGTTAAGCAGGTACTCCAGATATTAAGGGATAACAAACTTTATGCTAAACTGGAAAAATGTGTTTTTGCTGTTCAGGAGGTGCAGTTTTTGGGGTACTTGTTGTCTTCAGGTTTCCGGATGGAACCGGTGAAGATCCGTGCAGTCCTTGATTACTTGTGAAGGCTTAGCAAGAGCAGTACTTCGTCCTTTCTGGAGCTTGAGGACGTATGTGCATTTATCTGGAGTTGTCTAAAGCTAACCAATTTCCCCGTTTGTGTACCCTTGTTGTCTATAGTGTTTAGTGGATCTAGTAGGGCTCATATTCCTTCCCTAGCCATACGCCAGGGAAAGACAGGGCGAGGTACGGGTGCGGCGATTGTTGCAGAATCAATACAGGGACGTTAGGGGAGACAGGGTGAAGCTAGCTCAACCTAAGAGGTCTCCACTTTCCCCCTTTCCCTAGAGTCTGGGATCCCTTTCCCTCTTCCCTTTGTGTTGTACTAAGTCTTTCCCACACCTGGCGTGACATTAGCAGAGCATTGAGTTTTTAGCACACTGTTTAATTTCATGCATTGGTCGGCCCTCCAGTTGGTCAGGTAATGTTCAATTTCACATCTTGGTCAGTGTTACGCTCGCGCCCGGACTGACTGGCATGAGCGTGATTAGTGATCCCACTGTATAATGAACCGAGAAGTTCCTGGAGGGGCGTAACTAAGTATCTACCTGATCCGACCAAGGTCGCATGGCGGCTAACGACTCCATGAACCAAGGAGGAACCGAGCAGAGGGACCAGGTGCTACTCCAGGTCAGATCCCGGTCACAGCTCTTGACCCACACCAGGGAATGCAGGAACAGGCAGGTTAGGCTGTCATACAGACAGGTGGGTATTGGCAGGCATGGCTGGTATGCTGACAGGGGGTTACTGGTAAGCACGGCTGGTATGCAGACAGGTGGGTACTGGCAAGCACGGCTGGAGTGCAGACAGGGAAATACTGGCAAGCATGGCTGGAGTGTAGACAGGTGGGTACTAGCAGGTTGGAGCGCAGGCTGGATAGAGTTCAGTACAGACTGGGAGACAGGAACAGAGCCGCAGATGCGGTAGACAAGCAGAGTAAAGCGAAACCGCCGGAGTGGAGGACAAGGCAGAGCAGAGTGGTACCGCAGGTGCGATGAACATGGCAGAGCAGAGAGGAACCGCCAGAGCGGTAGGCTAGGCAGAGCAGAGAGGAACCGCCGGAGCGGTGGGCTAGGCAGAGCAGAGGGGAACCGCCGGAGCGGTGAGCAAGCAGAGCACAACTAAACCGCAGGAGCGGTGAACACGGCAGAGCAGAAAGGAACCGCCGGAGCGGTGGGCTAGGCAGAGCAGAGGGGAACCGCCGGAGCGGTGAGCAAGGCAGAGCAGAGGGGAGCCGCCCGAGCGCTGAGCAAGGCAGAGCAGACAGAAACTGCTGGTGCGGTGAGCAAGGCAGAGCAGAGAAAATGGGCAAGTCAGAGCAGGGAGAAGCCGCCGGAGCGGTGGGGAAGGCTGAGCAAAGGGAAGCCGCTGGAGCGGTGGGCAAGTCAGAGCAGAGAGAAACCCCAGGTGCGGTGAGCAAGGCAGAGCAGAGAGAAGCCGCCGGAGCGGTGGGCAAGTTAGAGCAGAGAGAAACCTCTGGTGCGGTGAGCAAGGCAGAGCAGAGAGAAGCCGCCGGAGCGGTGGGCAAGTTAGAGCAGAGAGAAACCTCTGGTGCGGTGAGCAAGGCAGAGCAGAGAGAAGCCGCCGGAGCGGTGAGCAATTCAGAGCAGAGAGAAGCCGCCGGAGCGGTGGGTAAGGCAGAGCAGAGGGAAGCCGCCTGAGCGGTGGGCAAGTCGAGCGGAGCGAAACCGCAGGTGCGGTGGACAAGGAAAATACGGGAAGATATGAAGGAAGGGAAAAGGGACTAGCAGAACCAGATACACACAAGGTACTTCCTATGAAGTAGCGAGTGGACACAAAACTCACAAACAGAAGTACAGAGACAACGAGTTGGAGTTAGGTGCAGGTTCAGACACTGCAGGAAAAGGGAGGGTACGGACATAGAGACAAAACAGGTAACAGGCTAAGAGACAGTTCAGACTGGAACTGATACTGCAACGAGATACAGGAACGAGCCTGGGTATACGGCCCCCAGAGTGGCGGAAACATACTAGAAGTCACAGATAAAAGGTCTGGGAATGCAGCCCCCATAGTGGCGGAAACAGACAAGAAGCAGAACTGGACCTGGCAACTTCAGAGTCAAGGAGCACACTGAATGTTAGTGTTGCTCAGGCACCTCCTTCTGGGTGGAGGGGGTTTAAATATCCAGTGACTCACAGCAATAGGCTGGAGACGCATTAGGAGTGTGCCCACAGCAGCTATAAGAATCAGGAAGTAACCGGGCCGCCGCCCTAAGCAGTCAGTCAAAAGATATGCACACAGCATGAACTGGATGAAGCAAGGTTTGTAGGCTGGACTGACAGGTAAGATTGCAGTCTTGCATAGTGGGAGGTGGTGCACTATGCAAGCACGCCGCCAGGGATGTTACAGTCAGGCAATGTTTACTTTACACACATCAGTAATTTAATTAAACTTTAGTAATCCTAACTGCCATTCTGAGGTGAGGCGACTAAGACATTATGGTTTAAACTTGGGAAAATCTCAAAAATGATAGCAGCTTCACATCTCCTGAACAAACTATTAAAGCAAGTAAAAAAAAAAAAAAAGTTTAAAAAAAGATCATATAAAAGTACAAATCACCCCCCTTTTTGTCCCATTCAAAACAAAACAATAAAAAATACACATATTTGGTATTGCCACGTTCTGAAACGCCCGATCTATCAAGTAGAGAATTAATCTGATCAGTAAACGGCGAAATGAGAAAAAAATTAAAATGCAATAACAGGCGATCAAAACATTGTATCTAACCCAAAATAGTATCAGTAGAAACGTCAGCTTGGCACGCAAGCAATGAGCCCTCACCCGGGTCCAGATCCCGAATAATGGAGACACTACAGGTCTCGGAAAATTTTTTTAAATTGTTTTTTTCACCACTTAAATAAATAAGAATGCACACATGTTTGGTATCTTCAAGCTCGTAATGACCCGGATAATCTTAATGTCAGGTTAGTTTTACCATTCAGTGAACATGGTAGAGAAAAAAGCCCAAAACATTTGTGGAATTGCACTTTTTTGCAGTTTCACTATACTTGGAAGTTTTTCCCTGTTTTCCAGTACATTATATGGTTAGTGATGGGTGAACCTGTCAGTGTTAAGAGTTCGGCTAATATAGTCAAACACCGAACAGTTTTTTTAAAGTTCGGGTACCAGAACAGTACCCAGACCCCAAACACGGACCCCATTCATGTGAATGGGGGATCCGAATTTACCTGGTATCCAGCACTGTCATTTGCGTGGCAGCACAGGAGACACAGGCTCTGATCGGCGGTAATTGCAGAGCGCTGTGGCAGTGACCCGGCGGTAAAAAGCTTACCGCGGGTCATAGGTGCCAGCTGATGGTACTACCACCATTAGCTGGCACCTCCTGCCATAGGAAGCAGCAGATACAGACGCCGCTGGATGGGAGCAGTAGTCTCCAATCCACTGGCGCCTGTGCTCTGCTGTAAGTAAAAAAAAAATTAAATTATTAAAAAAAATATTATAATAAAAATAAAACACATTATACTTACCTACACCTTTATTCCCGTTCAACTCATTGCACGCGTGGGAAAATACTCACTGCGCATGTGGTGACCTGTTTTGCCGGGAATACACTGAGTCAGTGTATTGCCGGCAAATGAACAGAGCAGTCACATACTTTGTGGCTGCTCTGTTCATGGAATCTTCGTGGGACACTTGTTGTTTGGACTGCGTCGGAAATGTAAGGATGAGGTTGGTTTATTTTATTTTGTTACAGGGGACGTTGGCTTCAGCTGGAATGGCCAAGATGGTAAGTATGGTTTAATTTAGAATATTACAGGAATCCTGTCTTTATTTCAAATAAAATATTTTATTCTGGTTGTGAGTGTTTTTATTTTACATTTTACCTTCACTATGGGGTTAGTAATGGGGGGGCCTCTGCAATACTAACCTGGGTTTGATGTCAGCTGGCATTATAAGCTGATATCAACCCCAACCCTATAACCCCACCGCCACCGCTACAGGGCAGTGGGTAGAGCGAGGCTAAGTGCCAGAATTCTGGGACGGCTGAGGGCTTCTCTTTCTAGCCTCGGAGGGGGCCAATATTCATGGTCCCTTCCTAGGCTTTTAATATCAGTCCACAGATGTCTGCATAGCCTTTGCTAGCTGTTAAAATAGGGGGACCCCGTGTCATTATCTATCTGTATATCTATCTATTATATATTATCAACACACATAGTCAAAATTGTTGGTACCTCTCGTTTAACGAAAGAGAAACCCACAATGGTCACAGAAATAACTTGAATCTGACAAAAGTAATAATAAATTAAAAATCTATGAAAATGAAAAAATGAAAGTCAAACATTGCTTTTCAACCCTGCTTCCACGGAATTTTTTTAAAACTTAAACTCATGAAATAGGCCTAGACAGAAATGATGGTACCCCTGAAAATAATGTGACAAAAGGGATATGTTAAATGAAGTTGTGTCCACTAATTAGCATCACAGGTGCCTACAATCTTGTAATCAGTCAGTGGGCCTGTATTTAGGCCTACTCACTGTGCTGTTTGGTGACATGGTGTGTACCACACTCAACATGGACCAGAGGAAACAAATGATAGAGTTGTCTCAGGAGATTAGAAAAAAAATTATAGACAAGCATGTTAAAGGTAAAGGTTATAAGACCATCTCCAAACAGCTTGATGTTCCTATGACTATAGTTGCACATATTATTCACAAATTTAAGATCCATGGGACTGTAGCCAACCTCCCAGGACGTGGCCGCAGGAGGAAAATTGATGACAAATCAAAGAGACGGATGATACGAATGGTAACAAAAGAGCCCAGGAAAACTTCTAAAGAGATTAAAGGTGAACTTCAAGCTCAAGGAACATCAGTGTCAGTTCGCACCATCCTTCGTTGTTTGACCCAAAGTGGACTTCATGGGAGACGACCAAGGCGAACACCATTGTTGAAAAAAAATCAAAAAAGCCAGACTGGAATTTGCCAAACTACATGTTGACAAGCCACAAAGCTTCTGGGAGAATGTCCTATGGACAGATGAGACAAAAATGGAAGTTTTTGGCAAGGCACATCAGCTCTATGTTCACAGATGGAAAAATGAAGCATATTAAGAAAAGAACACTGTCCCTACTGTGAAACATGGAGGAGGCTCTGTTATGTTCTGGGGCTGCTTTGTTGCATTTGGCACAGGGTATCTTGAATCTGTGCAGGATACAATGAAATCTCAAGACTATAAAGGGATTCTAGAGAGAAATGTGCTGCCCAGTGTCAGAAAGCTTTGTCTCAGTTGCAGGTCATGGGTCTTGCAACAGGATAATGACCCAAAACACACAGCTAAAAACACGCAAAAATGGCTAAGAGGAAAACATTGGACTATTCTGAAGTGGCCTTCTTTGAGCCCTGACCAAAATCCTATTGAGCATCTTTGGAAAGAGCTGAAACATGCTGTCTGGAAAAATCAACCTTCAAACACGAAACAACTGGAGCAGTTTGCTCATGAGGAGTGGGCCAAAATACCTGTTGAGAGGGGCAGAAGTCTCATTGACCGTTACAGGAATCGTTTGATTGCAGTGATTCCCTCAAAAGGTTGTTCAACAAAATATTAAGTTAAGGGTACCATCATTTCTGTCCAGGCCTATTTCAGGAGTTTAATTTTTTTAAAACTTCTGTGTAAACAGGGTTGAGAAGCAATTTCTGACTTTCATTTGTTCATTTTCATAGATTTTTAATTTATTATTACTTTTGTCAGATTCAAGTTATTTCTGTGACCATTGTGGGTTTTTCTTTCATTAAACGAGGGGTACCAACAATTTTGACCATGTGTGTATATATCTAGCTATCCATATATCTATGGATCTATTATCTATTTATTTATCTATCCATATATGTATTTATTATCTGTTGACCTATCTAATTATCTAAGATAGATAATAGATAGATATATGGATATATAGATATACTGATATCTAGATAGATAATAGATCGATAAATAGATATGTAGATAAATAGATTTATAGATAGATAATAGTTAGATATATGGATATATTGCTAGATAATAGATATATGGATAGATACACAAATAGATTAATAGATATACGGATAGATAGATATATGGATAGATACATAGGTAAATAATAGATATATGGATAGATATAAAGATAGATAAATAGATTCATAGATAGATAGAGAAATATTTAGATTTGAGAGTCCTCAGTGGTTGATACCTTTTAACCCCTTTCCGACGAGGTCAGTAATAGTACGTAGCTGCGCCCTGGGACTTATGGACCAGATACATACTATTACGCATGCGCCGATTGCACCCGCACCGCTCCCTGCATATTAAGCCCCGCAATGCTGCTATCGAAATTGATCCCAGCATTGCAGGGGCAAGGGGGGAGGTGATCGCTATACTCATCTCCTGCCGGCATCCACCGATGTCTGCGGCAGCTTCTGGATGTTGTCATGACGACCCGATGCAGTTATGACAACATCGGGGTCACCCGGAGGCAGGACGTTACCTTGGTCATGCGCAGTGCATGAGCCCTGTGTGCAGCGCTGACAGGCTGCATGGCATAGGGAGCTGCTGCTCTCTATAGTCCCATAGTGGGACAATGTGTAAAAGTAAAAAAAAGTGCAAGAAAGTGAAAAAAAAAAAATTATAAAAAATATTTAAAAAAATGAAAAAAAAATCCCCAAAAAATAAAAATATATTGAACCCATAATATTTATTTATTATGAAGAAAAAAACAACCAATAAAAGTACACATATTTGGAATCGCCACGTCCGGAACGACCTGACCTATAAAACTGTGCCACTAGTTAACCCCTTTAGTAAACACAGTAAAAAATAAAAATAAAAAATGAAGCAAAAAACAATGCTTTATCATCATACCGCCAAACAAAAAATGGAATAACTTGCGATCAAAAAGACCAATGTAAATAAAAATGGTACCGCTGAAAATGTCATCTTCTCCCACAAAAAACAAGCCACTGTACAGCTCCATCATCCATAAAATAAAAAAGTTATAGCTCTCAGAATAAAGCGATACAAACATTTTTTTTTTCTAGAAAATAGTTTTTATTGTGTAAAAGTGCCAAAACATAAAAAAAATTATATAAATTTGGTACCACTGACCTGAAGAATGAAGCTGCCTTATCAATTTTACCACACACGGAGATGCATAAAAAAAAAACCCATAAAAACAATTCCTGAATTGCTGGTTTTTGTTTATTCTGCCTCCCAAAAATCGGAATAGAAAGCGATCAAAAAATGTCACATGCCCGAAAATGGTGCCAATAAAAATGTCAACTTCTCCCGCAATAAACAAGCTGTCACATGACTCTATCGGCCAAAGTATGGAAAATTTATAGCTCTCAAAATATGGTGATGCAAATACTAGTCTTCGCAAAAAAAAAAAAAAGGGCTTTTTAGTATGTGACAGACGTCAATCATAAAAACCTGATATGAATCTGTTATCGCTGTAATCGCAACGACCTGAAGAATAAAGTAGTCTAATCACTTATACCACACGAGGAACGGTGTAAAAAAATAAACTTTAGGGTTAGGGTTGTGCTAGGGTTAGGGTTGTATTAGGGTTGGGGTTAGGGTTGTGCTAGGGTTAGGGTTGGGCTAGTGTTAGGGTTGAGCTAGGGTTAGGGTTGGGCTAGGGTTAGGGTTGAGCTAGGGTTAGGGTTGGGCTAGGGTTGGGGTTATGGTTGGGCTAGGGTTGGGGTTGTATTTTGGTTGGGGTTAAATTTTGGATTTTTTCAAAAGTAAAGAAAAAAAAAATGATGTCGATATGGCGACCAGTGTTGAGCGCAAGTGCTCGCTACTTGAGTTTGCATCGGGTACTCGGGTATGCACTGAGTATCGCAGGTGTTTGAGTGACATGCTCGAGTCTCTGCCCCATATGCTTTGCGGCCAAAAAAAACATTGCTGGGATCCCCTGCCATGCATGAGCGATCCCCGAATGTTTTTTCTTGGGTGTCTAACAACCGTGAAACATGCAGGTACTCGAGCATGTCACTCGAGCACCCGTGATACATGGTGCATACCCGAGTACCCGATGCAAACTCAAGTAGCGAGCACTTACGCTCAAGACTAATGACTTATTCAATATGATGACCTAATGTTATCAAATTCTGTCTTACCTCTGGGTTCAAAATGTACACTATACCCCTTGATAAAATCCTTGACGGGTCTAGTTTCCAAAATGGAGTCAGTTGTGGGGGGGGGGGTTCCACTATTTAGGCACATCAGAGACTCCTGAAATGCAACATGGCGTCCGCTCTTGATTCCAGCCAATTTTGCGTTCAAAAAGTCACACAGTGCTCCTTTCCCTTTTGAACCCTGATGTGCGCCCAAACAGTGTATTTTCCCCACATATGGAGTATTGGCGTACTCAGGAGAAATTGCACAACAGTTTTTAGGTCCTATTTTCTCCTCTTACCCTTGTGAAAATAAAAAAATTGGGGCTAAAAGATCATTTTTGTGGAAAAAGTTAGATTTTTTTATTTTCATGGCTCCATGTGATAAACTTCTGTGAAGCACCTGGTGGTTAAGGGTGCTCGCCACACATCTAGATAAGTTCCCTGAGGGGTCTAGTTTCCAAAATCGTATGACTTGTGGGGGTTATCCACTGTTTAGGCACATCAGGGGCACATCCGCTAATTATTCAAGCAAATTTTACATTCAAAAAGTTAAATGGCGCTCCTTTCCTTCCGAACCCTGCCGTACGCCAAAGCAGTGGTTTTCCCCCACTTATGGGGTATTGACTTACTCAAGAGAGATTGCACAACAAATTGAATGGTGACATTTCTCCTGTTACCCTTATGAAAATGCGAAACTGGGAGCTGAAAAACATTTTTGTGGGAAAAATGTGAAAATTTTATTTTCACGGCTCCATGTTATAAACTTCTGTGAAGCACCTGGGGGTTCAATGTGCTCACCACACATCTAGATAAATTCACTGAGGGGTCTAGTTTCCAAAATGGTGTCACTTATGTGGTGTTTCCACTGTTTAGGCACATCAGGGGCTCTCCAAACGCAACATGACGTCCGCTAATTATTCAGCAAATTTTACTTTCAAAAAGTCAAATGGCGCTCCTTCCCTTCCGAACCCTGCTGTACGCCAAAGCAGTGGTTTTCCCTCACATATGGGGTATCGGCTTACTCAGGAGAGATTGCACAACAAGTTGCATGGTGCAATTTCTCCTGTTACCCTTATGAAAATGCAAAACTGGGGGCTGAAAAACATTTTTGTGGGAAAAATGTGGACATTTTATTTTCACGGCTCCATGTTATAAGCTTCTGTGAAGCACCTGGGGGTTCAAGGTGCTCACCACACATCTAGATAAGTTTCCTCATGGGTCTAGTTTCCAAAATGGTATCACTTATTGGGGTTTTTCACTGTTTAGGCACATCAGGGGCTCTCTAAACGCATCATGGCGTCCGCTAATTATTCAAGCAAATTTTACATTCAAAAAGTCAAATGGCTCCTTCCCTTCTGAGCCCTGCTGTGCGCCCAAACAGTGTTTTTTCCCCACGTAACGGGTATCTGCGTGCTCAGGGGAATTTTGACATAAAATTTTGGGGTCCATTTTTTCTGTTACCCCTGCAAAAATAAAAACATTTGGGTCTAAAGTAACATTTTTGTGAAAAAAGTTAAATCTTCATTTTTTTCTTCCACATTCCAAAAATTCCTGTGAAGCACCTGAAGAGTTAATAAACTACTTAAATGTGGTTTTGAGCACCTTCAGAGGTGCAGTTTTTAGAATGGTGTCACTTTTGGGTATTTTCTGTCATAAAGGCCCCTCAAAGTCACTTCAAATGTGATGTGGTCCCTAAAAAAATGGTTTTGCAAATTTTGTTGTAAGAATGAGAAATCGCTGGTCAACTTTTAATACTTATAACTCCCTAACTGCTGATGTAAAGTAGACATGTGGGAAATGTTATTTATCAACTATTTTGTGTGATATATTTCTCTGATTTAAAGCCATAAAAATTCAAATTTTGAAAATTGTGAAATTTTCAAAATTTTCGGCAAATTTCTGATTTTTTCACCAATAAATGCAAGTGATATAAAAGAAATTTTACCACTATCATGAAGTACAGTATGTCACGAAAAAACAATCTCAGAATCAGCAGGATCCATTGAAGGGTTCCAGAGGTATTGCCTCATAAAGTGACAGTGGTCAGATTTGTAAAAATTGGCCTGGTCATTAACGTGCAAACCACCCTCGGGGGTAAAGGGGTTATTGGCTAACTGAAAAGATGGTAACAAGTTGCAAGCTTTTGAGACTACTCAGTTCTCTTCATCAGGCTAGTATACCCCAAAATATGAAGTCAAATATTTATACACAATAGGACACAGAAATAATGCAGTAGATGAGAAAGGTGATGAAAAGCAGAGCTATTACTAACAGTTCTGCGTGTAAATATTTTAGCAGTTCATAGATGAGGAGTGTGAAGGTTTTATTGTCCTGTGACTGGGTCTAGTGTTGTGATGACCCCACAAGTCTAATGGGCACATTCCTTAGTTGATGTAGAATGACATAAATCCATACATTCATTCCTGCTCTGAAGGTGTCAAAGGTCACCATTAGTTTATATTCCCAGACTCTTCTGTCTCTCTGAGATTTGAAATTACCTTTTAATACCAGTAATTTCATGTCCTTGATGCTGTGATCAGGGAGACAAAAATGCTTGGACACAGGCAGATCTATTCTTTTTTCTTTTATTGTGTGGCGATGATATATCCTTGTGCTAAGTTTTTGCCCTGTCTCGCCTACATACAGACCCCAGTTGGTACATATAATTAAGTACACTACATTAGATGTGATACAGCTGAAAGTACCTGGGATATTGCAGTTCTGATGTGAATTGGGGATTTTATCTTGTCTATGGTCATTATAAACGGACAGATTTTACATTTTTTATGGTTGCAGGGAAAGGTACCTGTAGCTGGTGGAGATACAGGGAGCTTCTGACAATATTCTTTGATTTGGGGGCTGCCTGAAACACAAAAGTGGGGGGTCTGGAAATATGGATTGTAATCGGGCATCTTTTTGTAATAAGGGTTGTAGTTTCCATGCATATCTCCTTAGTGCCTCCAGATTGGGATTGTAGGTGACTACTAGAGGAACCTGGTTGCTTTTTTGTTTAGTTTTGTAATGTAGGAGGTGATTCCTTGATATTCTGGTGGCTCTTGTAATCTGGTTCTCAATTTTTTTGGATGGTAGCCCTGATTCAAAAAAGTCTTTGAGGCCACCAAGGTGTTTGTCTCTATCCATAGGGTTGGAACATACCCGATTGCATCTGATGGCTTGGCTGTAGACATTAGATTTATAATTTTTTTATGTGTTTTGGATGGAAACTGTCCCATTTAAAGTATGTTGGACGGTCCCCTTTAATAAAAATAAAATAATAAACCAACCTCATCTTTACCTTGCCAACCCAGTCCAAATAACGAAGGTCCCACAAAGATTGTATAAACAGAGCAGCCACATAGTATGTGACTGCCCTTATCATTTGTCGGCAATACAATCACTCAGTGTATTCCCTGCAAAACAGGTCACCGCATGCACAGTGAGTATTTTCACACGCATACAATTAATTGAACTGAGTTCACCTCATTGCAAGCGTGGGAGAATACTCATTGCGCGTGCACTGACCTCATTTGCCGGGAATACACTGAGTCAGTGTATTGCCGGCAAATGATCAGGGCAGTCACATACTATGTGGA
Source organism: Phyllobates terribilis (assembly GCF_046119375.1). NCBI lineage: Eukaryota > Metazoa > Chordata > Amphibia > Anura > Dendrobatidae > Phyllobates > Phyllobates terribilis. The sequence goes on along the minus strand of NW_027364909.1, from coordinate 965 downwards.
TGCTGTGTTCATGCAATCTTTGTGGGACCTTTGTTATTTGGACTGCGTCAGCAAGGTAAGGATGAGGTTGGTTTATTATTTTATTTTTATTACAGGTATGCAATTACCGCCTATTAGAGCCTGTGTTTCCTGCGCTGTCATGCCTGAACCCGAACAGTAACACAGACTTCCATAGGAAGTCTGTGTTCGGAGTCCGGGACCGAACAGTAGATGTTTGGTACGGACACCGAACTTTACTGTTCGGGGTTGCCCAACACTGTATATGGTAAAATCAATGGTGTTGTTCAAAAGTACAACTCGCCCGGCAAAAAACAAGCCCTTACACATCCATATTGACAGAAAAATAAAAAAAATTATGGCTCTGGAAGAAGGGGAACAAAATAACGGAAGTGCAAAAGCAGAAAATGGCCAGTGGGTGAAGGTTAATTTCCATAAAAAACACTAATCAAAAACGCAATGTGTGAACATAGCTTAATACTGACAGGTATAATGCATTGCAGTGTTGGTGCATTGAAATGCATTGTACCAGTAATCAGAGTAATAAAAGTTAAAGTCCCATAGAAGGACTAAGTAAAAAAGTGGAAAAAAAAGTAAATTGTTAAAATATTAAAAAAAAATTAGAATGATAAAAATAAAAAAAAATACAAATAAATAGGTATATTTATATATAAACAAAAATAAAAGAAGTACACATATTTGTTATCGTCTCATTCGAAATAAACTGATTTATAAAATTGAAGTTAATGCCTTCAGTGAACAACATAAAAAAATAAATTAAAAACTTTGCAAAAATATGGAAAAGTAAAATTCAGTGAGCTGTTCCCTTTTACACAGAAGGCCACAGCAAAGAAACGTATACTATACAGTATAGGTTTTCCTTACAGTGCGCCCCTATAGCGGACAGATGCCTTGACACCCATCCTGACTGTGGCCAATTATTATTTATTTATATAGCACCATTGATT